>NW_025336157.1:3766735-3870338 GCF_004798865.1 Varanus komodoensis | reverse complement strand
AAAAAAAAAAAAAAAAAAAAAGCGGTATCTCTAGGTATGCAGAGAAAGGACCACCCAGTTGATTCTGCTCCACCCATGTAAAGAAAATCGCTTCTCTCCACATAGGGAAAGGGCAAGGGGTGTGATTCTCCAGCAAAAGTGTGTCAGTGGGAGGGTGTTTGAGTGCTTATATGGCTTGGGGGTACGGTTGTTTCTGAGGCTGGCCCTTCGTATAATATTTCAGTGGAAGGTTGTTGTAAGAATATCAAGGTGGAAGCGTGGATTTTTCTTTAGCTGCTGTTTGCTTATAGAGAGAGAGTACCAGTCAATTTGGAATCAGCTCCAAAGTGAAGGACAAATGTAAAGCAAAGGACAAATAATTCCCCCCCCCCATATCTTTTGGTCTCCCTACACCTATCAGGAGGAGGGCTAAGGACATGCCAAGCCCTCTTCTTATGAAGAAACTAGCTTCTCTCTCTAACAAAAGGAAAACTTGCATAGTCCACTCCTGTGGCAGTGGTGATACGGTTCCTCCCAGGTGAGAGTAATGTTTGCCTGCTCAAGTAGACACAACCTGGTTTGTGTGACATGACAGCCCACCAGCTTCTCCACTTGAACAGGTGTGCACACCCTGCTTCCAGGCATGAAAAGCAATTTCTTTTGGTGCTTGAGATTTTGTCCTATTTTGACTAAGCTATACTCAAGGCAGCTGTAGGAAGACATGAAACCTCCACGAGAGCCTCTTTTCCTGCTTCACCTTTTGAAAAGCGAATATGCTTGGCTGCCTTAGGTGAACAGGGGTCTAATTTCCTCATGGTGCTTTCTCAGTAGGAGTTACAGAAAATTAGTACCTCTTGAGAGGCTCCTCTACAGAAAATTGGAATCTCTTCTGCTGTCTGTTCAAGAAAATGGGTATTTTGGTTTCCTTTGGGTGAAATCTTTCCAATCTTAAAGGCAGTTGCTGTTCAGTGAGAGGGACTTCCTGAACTGCACTGGTGAAAGATATTTAAACAACACCCCACAGGACTTGTTTTAACATATAGAGGACTTTCAGATGAATATGAAATATATCTGGCTAGACTCAAGTCATTGTAGAAGAGTTAATATATAATGATTACAAAATAATAACAGACAGCAGCCTTAAAACACATGGGCAAGGGCAGCACTAACTACATCACCTGGAAGACCTAACTGAGAGAGCGTACCTGCTGAAATAAAGCACTAAAATAAAGTGCATATTTAAATGTCCTTCCCTCACCTCAGGTAGTGCGGTACAGCTTTGTTGAATGTTTGCTGTCTTTGACCTGCGCATGTGTGAGTGTCCCCATCCTGTATTGGTTGAAGCAAAGTTGGCAATGCTGTATTTGCCCTTCTCTTTTTCCTCCTTGTGCCTCCAGCATAGACACACCCCCTTCCTGCCTCCCTTCATGAATTAAGATTTATTAAACAGCAACAACAACTGTTGTTCGGAGGACAGCTGAGATAGGCAGGCAGGCCATTCCACTTTGCCAAGGTGGCAAGAAATTGGTGTAAGAGGGAAACAGCAGTTTGTGCCTACTGGGAGATAAGCAGCTATCTTGAACTGATTGATTATTGTTTATTTTTAGTCTGCCTAGAGCTGTTTGATCTTGGAGAGCCCAGGTTTATTACTCTTCTCTCAGACAGCATGCTTGTTCCTAGAACGATGATGTTAATCTCTTGTTTGGAACCTACGTGAGACTCCGTTAGTATTTTCTTGCTAACAAGCATAGTGCCGGCACGTTTTCTACATCACACGAGGCAACATGACTGTCCGCCTCTCAAGGGCAATATTTTCCCATTCCGCCTCTCAAGAATTGTATAATGGCAGGCAATTGCTGATCTTGGAGACAAAGCTGTGTTAAAAGGTTTGTTTCAATAGCTGAATGGTAGTCTGTCATAGGTTCTTTATGTCCTTTTGGTTTAAATTCATGGCCTTTTTCTCTGCTCAGCCCCCATCAGGGGGCAGGCCTTTTAAATACAGTAAAAAATAGCTTTTTCAAAGCTGTGGGGAGAAATTCCAGCCAGATCTGAGCAGCTCCCTTCCTTCAGAAAGCAAAAACAAAAACATTGATATAATTTTTCATCTTAGTATTAAAAATGATGTTGCTATAACTGATTTATAGCTTGTGTTTCTGACATGCAGCACAGACTTCAGATAAAGGGTCTTGGGATTTGCTATCCGTATCTTCAGTAGAAGAGGAGGCTAATGATCATGCCTGGCATTAGATACATAACCTGGCTTCCATACACTCTTTCTGAGTCAGCTGTATATATTACGTATGTGAGTAACTGCACATTAAGATGGCCTTCCTGTATTTTTTTTAAGGCTACTATTGTGAAGAGGGAATTGGTGTAATGCCACAAGGGGTCATAAAAGTCATTCTACTGCAGTACTTTGCCTTGCTCACTTTGAGAATAAAACACCCAATTGCCTGGCCTAAAGCAATCGTTCTCAAAGGGAGAAGCGGTGGTTTCAGACGTATGAGCTGTTTCTCTTTTGCCTGGGCTGTCATTGTGTGCCTTCATCGTACCGGGAATTAGTGCACCCTTGTTCTGTCTTTCTCACGCCTCTGTGCTGATGCATCTGTTAACTGCCGTAGCAGGTTGCACGTGGCTTTTGAACCCTTTTCACGCCACCGGAAAGTGTCTTGCATGTTTTACTAACACAGGAATTTAGTTCCTGCCACAGAGGAAATTAGTGAGAAGAAGGTGTTCTCGTTCCACAAGCACTGATAGCGTTTGAGTCCTGTACTTCGCCATGTTTTTAACGAGGGTGAGGTTTCTATGGCTGAGCGGGGCGAGGACTCTGGTTGCTCTAACCACGACACAACACGGTCTCTTCTCCCCTTCGGTCCTCCAACTGCCATCCCAGGGTCCTTTGAGGCAGAACCTGTCTTCCTCCGTCATCGTTGCCATTGTCTTATTTTTATCACTCTGCTGCCCAATGGCTGAAGCTCTTTGTGCATTGTCTTAGCCACGTTCAGAAACATGATGTTCCAGTCAACACACGCACACCCCGATCATCTACTTCTCAGGGAATGTGGCTGGCCACAGTTGTGGGCAGAGTGATGGAGTGTGTGTGTGTGTGTGTGTGTGTGTGTGTGTGTGTGTGTTCTTTGGTTCCTTCTCCAGTTGCGACCCCTTTTCCTTTGCAGCCTTTTTTGATTTTATTCTTGCATCTCAAAAGAGTGCATTTATCTATTGGTCCCAGGAAAGTGTTACTGATTTTTAATTACTGTTAAGTGTATTCTTAGGGCCATCCAGATATGCATAGTCTTGCCTGGTCAGTTTCTTTGTACGTTTTAGCTGTCAGAGAGAGCAGGGAAGTGGAGTAAATAACTTAAACAGAAAAAAAAAATAAAAAGGAGGGCAAGGCAGCAAAAGAAGGTGCATCAGAAGGGATAGGGAGATAATCTCCCTCTTGGCAATGCGATCCTTTAATTTTTAAGTGTATAAGTGACACTTGTCATTGTCTGCCACCTTTTTAATACTCCAGAGTCTCCATGTACTCACTTCCAAGCCTCTAGCTACTCTAGGGAGTTGATATTTGCGCCTCTCACATGTTCGCAGTTTTGCAGCTAGCATCTCCCTCTTTCTGGAATGGTTGAAGGCTCAGTAATTGGGCTTAGTATATGAGTACAAACTAGTGGATATGTAGCCTCATCTTGTCAGTTTCCACGTAAGTTTCTTAATTTACCTGGTTGCCTCTTTTGACAGCTGAAACATGCGAACATATTGGCCAGGCAAGAATACACAGATAAATGCACTTGCCAAAAGACCAGCAAGAGCAACGATGATTAAAAGCACGACAACACACCCAGCAACTTGGAACTCCTAAAACAAGCCATGAATTGTTAGGGGGGCTTGTTGCCCACATATCAGCCACTCTGCCTGGATGACATGGCAACCCAAGCATGATGGGTTCTCATATCATGGAAGCCAGATCATAGGCCGGGTCCCGGCAACACCATAACCCACCCTTACCTTAACCCTTGAAACCTGGGTTAGGCTGTTTTCTGAACCCAGCCGTGCTGGCGCCTGGCTTGCTAGCTGCAAAGAACCCCCGCAGAGCACCCAGGGTCGAATATTCAATCCTTGAGTGTGGGCAATCATGTTATCGGATCCCATTCATAATAGTAGACTTGTTTGGGGTGGTTTCCTCAGGGCCACTGTGTCCTTGCTTATGTTTAATAGCACTTAATGCAGCTAGTCATGTTGGTTCGTGTGTGTGAAGGAATTCTGATTTGTGCAGCACTGACATTTATATGAAGGTCCTTATTTTGTTTCTTGAGAAGATTAAATGTGTCCACCTTATAACATATGACCATCAGTTCAATCCTATATATAAATAGACCAGTTACTTGAATTTCCATTCTGTACCTGCTTTTCTGTTGCCTGCTCAGAGGGCCTGTTATGCTAATGTGTAGAATTGCACTGCTAATGATTTGTAGAAGACATATAACAGGTTAGGTATTTTGCTCTGTGTTCCTATAATTACTAATTCTGTTGTGATTTGGAAGCCTTTACACTAAATTTTAGTTGATTAATTATCTGTATTATGACCAAATGGTTACATTAATATCTCCATAATACGTTGACATGAATTAGTAGGGTAAGCAGCAGTTCTACTAGCTGATAAATCTGGGGATAGGGGAATGAAAATTAAAATGTTCAAGGTGGCCCCCTGCAAGAAAGGTCAGCTTTTGTTTTCTAGCTTGTGGGTAGTACTTAGAGGGCACAACTGCCAGTGCAAGTTACATTGTGTGGCACAAACTATTCTTACACAATATCAGTAGAGTTAGTTGCTACACCGATTTCCTGGAGAAACTGGTGTGTCAGCCAGCATGAGGAGCAGTACACTAAAGTAGTTCTGCTAGAACAACATCATTTATTTGTGGTTCCTCCATTTTATTTAACTCGAGAATCTCAGTCCTAAATACAAATTGACAGCTGTGGCTACATGGCAATACGTGCAATTGAAACGTTGGTTAGAATGCGGGTTTGGCCCTGCTGCTTCAGAGCTGTGTTTGTTACTGGAAATAACAATAAAATTAAAATAAAGGCATTTCCATAGGATATTACGGAAGCAATCCTATGCTGCTTGGGAAGGTAGCTGAGGGGTTCTTACATGCTGCAAGTCTTTGCTCTTCGAGGGTAGAGCCGGGAAAAGCGCCACCACTATCATGGTACCATCTGTTGCGCTCCGCGGGAGGTGAGAATGAGAACAGAGCATGTGTCAGAGAATGCGTTGAACCCGCCAGCTCAGATGCCCCCTTGCGCCTTCAAAATGCTTCTAGCATAGCCAAGAAAATGCCCACTGTTTCCCTATTCATTACTGCAGAGGGGCCTAGCCCACTGGGAGCACCTAGGAACTAAAATAGCATCACAAACAAGCAAGCACGCATTCGAATTTTGCTTGCCTCTCTTAATCTGGCGTCATTTGATTTGGTCCTTAAAAATTAGCCCGATGAATCCATCAACCAAAAATTTTAGTCGATCCGCCTTTGGAAGCTTCCACTTGTGCATTGGTGAACTTTTTCCACAGCCCTAATAAAAGTTCAGGATGGCATTAGGAAATAAATAAGACTGAGAGGTTTGTTTTGTTACCTTAATTTGTTCACATGTTTAATGTTGGGTTGTAATTCTCTTCTCTAGTGCATTTCAGTATTATTTTAACAACTTTCTGCCCCCATGAATGACCTTTCCCAGTGTTGGTTTAATGATAAGAACTTGATTGTTGAGCCAGTTAATCTTCTCTGGAAGTTCTGCAGATGCAAGAAAACAAACTGCTTTCTTGGCATCCTTACACCAGTCCTCTGGATATTTACTCAGAAATAAGGCCTGCGGGGTTCACGGAGGCGTCCTTCCAAGCAAAGCACATAGGTCTGCAGGCTTAGAGTAATGATTGACAGGCAGCTTATGTTACTGGGATCTCACCAAGGAAAATACGGATAACATTGTTTGAATGGGCCCCTTCAGAGTTCAGACATCTGTGAAAGAATGTCTTAGTCTGGCAATAAGCAGTTTATTGTTTTCACTTTACTGGTCATACTGCTAAGATGGGTAGTGTTAGTGAAAGGCTAGGGCAGGGGTGGCGAACCTCTGGCACATGTGCCGCAGCAGGCGCACAGAGCCCTCTCTGTTGGCACGCGAGCCAAGCCGCCCCAGCATCGCCCCAGCAGCCAGGCATCGGATAACAGCGCACATAGGGGCCGTGCGCATGCTCGGAAAGGAGTAGTGGCGCCAGGCGATGACCTCACAAGCCGCGACTCATCTGAGCTTCCACATGGCCGGTCAGTGCGCTGTCAAGGAGATACATATAAAAATAACATTTTTAATGTTATTTGATGGTTGTTTATTTTTCCTTGTAAGCCGCCCCAAGGCTTTCTGCGATGGGGGGCGGCATAAAAATGTAATAAATAAATAATATATATATATTTGCTTGGAGTGGATGTGAGTTGTTTTTTCTATGCTAAAACCTCAGTTTTTATTGCAGTGTTGGCACTTTGCGATAAAGAAGTGGGTTTTGGGTTGCAGGTTGGGCACTCGGTCTCTAAAAGGTTCGCCATCACTGGGCTGACAGGGGACGTCTCGGTCGTAATGCTGGGGTCGCCCAGGCAAATAATTCGGGGGATGCCAGCATCCATGTTGAAGGCACTCTTCCTGAGGCAGTTCAGGATTGAGTGGGCTCCATGGCAATGGTTCAACATATGCAGCAGGTCACACCATAGATTTTTTATTTATTCATTTATTTTGAGGGGGGGTTGCTTGGGAACGAGGGCAGTGATCTGAGAGTGGTGACTTTGATCACTCGTTTTGTCTTCACTGGATCACTGCCTGTGGAGATTTAGACTGCAGGCGACTTTTCCCCTCAGCAGAGGTGGGGGAACCTATTTATTATTATCAGATGCATTTATACCCTGTCCTTCCACCAAGCGCTCAGGTGAGCTGTCCTGGATCCAGATCCAGCTAGTAGATCCAGATGGGGTGAGGGGGTTCCAGCTGATATGGCTGCCATTCTGTCAACCCCTGGTTGATATCTAGGATACAGATGACCTGCGTGACAGCCACCCCAGTGGCTCTCTCTGCAGTAAAGCTTGTATGACTCTGGTACACCCTGAAGCTGTCATTTGATTTAGGGAGGCCAGCCTGTTACTCGTTTCAGTTGCTAAAATTTGCTTTAAATTTTCCAGTGTAAGTGTTTTTAATTGTTTATATTTTATATTGTATTTGATTGATTGTTGGACACCACTCAGAGTTTTGGCTAATGGATGGAATAGCAATAAAATAATAATAAAGGATTAGAATGTAAGTTTTTTTTATCTGACTTCAGGTGTTGATCCTTTGTTGAACAGCATGTGCTTATTATATGCCAAATTCTTGTGCTGAGATAAGATATGCTGAACATATGTAGAGAAGTGTGATTATATCCACTCACAGAGGTTGGAACTAAGAACATTTGAACATCAATAGTACAGTACCTGAAAGAACTTTTCCTAATTAAAAGCTCAGGTTTGTGCAATGGGAGACTTTTTAGCAGCTACTACTGTTGTTTCTTGGGAGTCAGGAAAGATGAGCCGTCATTAATTTATGAAAGCCTCCACCCTAGAGCCTCTGGATTCTTAATTACAAGTTTTTAACCATTTTGTTTGATTGGAAAGCTTTTACAGCTTCAGATGATTCAAGTTTATGAAATCTGTATGAAGATGACAGCTACCTGGGGCCAGTTATGAATTTAGCCCTTCATGCAGCTGGGAAACTTCTTTGAATATATCAGTTGTAAGAAAGCAGTCTTCAATTTGTCACTTACCATTTTTTCAATTAATTTTTACTGTTTGGATTATGTAAGAGGTCAACATGTGGTATAATTAGTAGGCAAAAGTTTTATAGTAGAAACAGTGCAGTGGAGCAGCAACAGTGGTGAGGACAATTATTCCAATGCATCCTTTGGGGCTTGTTCACAAGTGATCCTTATTAAAACTTGAATGAAATGAAATCCTTTTGGAAACCACATCATGTGATTGCAAGGAGGCACGAATAACTGATAACATTTGTTCACTTATTCTCAAGGTTTATATACTATGACACGGGTCCTCAGACTACAGCCCACGGGATGGATCTGGCCTGCCGTGGCCGTCCATCCGTCCCACGCCACTGTTCGCTGCCCACGTGCGTGCGTGCTTGCTGCGTGGGTGGGGAGGTGGTGGCTCGCTCGCTCACTCAGAAATGGTTTTGGACTCGCTGGGAGACCTCTGAACGAGCCACCGCCTCGCATGCCGACAGAACCACACTGGCCCGTGACGGTCACTGCAACCTTTCAGCTGGCTCCCTATTCAACAAGTTTGAGGACCCCTGTGCTATGATATGAGGTGATGAGCATTCAGGTCTTTACGTCCATGTGTGGACATGATTGATCAAGGGGTTTGTACATGTGGCCTTAAGAAACTATTAATTGGCTGGGTTTTTTTAAATTGCCTGTGAATCTTAATTTTGTTAGATGGCTTTGCATCTCCTTTGCCTTGGATCTCTGAATTCTTTACTGTGAATAGACTTTGCTGGGTAACAATTAATTCTGCTGAGGCCAGTGGCTTTTCGGAAACTGCATCTAATCTTCACAATGAAAAACTGATCCCCACAGTTCAGGAAATATTGGCATTTGAAGTTATCCTTTTCTTTTCACAGGCATGAATAAGTCTGGAATTGCAAATAGAATCTGTTAATGGTCTTTCATCTTGGAATGAGAAGGGGGAGAAGGAAAGAGAGCTTGTGTCACTTTCAAGCTAAGCTGTTTTAGGTCTCCATAATAATATAATTGTGTGTTGGGGGGGAGACTTCAGGCAAGTATGATTTCCATGTAGATGATGACACATTTAAGATGCATTCCTCTCACTTAAACTGATAAAATAATTGTTACAGTTTAAATACTTGCATTGCAGGAATACATGATGCTGAGGATCCAAGGTATCATGACATTTCCTTGTCACTAATACAGTGAACATTCTGACACCCTAAGCAATACGATTTAGACACATTTTAAGTGATTAAAATCTATACTTGATTGCTGAATTCAAATCTTTTTTTTTTTATAAAATAGGAAATAGACTTTGTTTGTTGGTATTTAAGGGAGGAGTTGTGAATTGGATAATTAGAGTGGTCTCTGTGCTTTTTAAGGTCTTCCAGAAATATTGAAGGAAAGGGGGGAAAGTAGCTATTTGTCTTAAAGTTAGCATGAGTTTGCCAAGACCAGGTCATGACTGCCAAACCTGGGGTCTTCTCGGGAAGAACAACTGGGCTTTGGGGCAAGGAAGTGCAGTTGGCTGTATCAGTTTGGGCTTAAAATAATGCCACCTGCTGTGCTTCTATGCGCAGTTTTCTGGGATATTATCAAATGTTATGATTGGGAGCACATTGTGCTTATTCTGAAGTTTTCTGTTAATGTGAACAAATGGAGACTCAAATAACACTGTGTTGGCATAGCACCGAGAGAGCCAAAAAAGGCAGGGGTTTGTTTTGACTGGCAAAGTACTCCTAAGTGACTTAAAACTGTTCTGGCATAATTACCTGGTTAGAACTACTTAGCCCAGTGACATCGCAAAAATAGAATAATGAAATGCACGTTGTGGAAAGAAAAGGATAATTAAGGGCCTGTGGATTTGATTTCTTAAGCTGCAGGTTCGCATTTCTGAAATCCCTTTTGAGTTTGATGCAGAGTGAAAGTGGACTGCTGTGATGGATTTGTCACCTTAGCCTGCCAAGCTCTCCCCCCGCCCCCACACACACTTTTAAAGGGGCATAGATTAAAAATGAAATGGCTATTCTACTTAATACTGCACATGAGCTTCTTAAACTGTATACTTTAACGGAAGGAGTTACAAGTATTTCTAGGGAAACCCCTTGGTGGATTTCAGTTGTCACGTTCTCCAGTCGGTTTTCTGTGAAGTGGTTTTAAGAAGAACACCCTTAATTGGATCTCAGGATTTTATCTTTGGTCCTTTTTGTCTTCATGCAAAGCAAGAGTTCATTTTTAAGCCTTTAGCAAGTATTCTTTACCAACCTGCTGAGGTCACTGGAGAATATTTTCATGGAGATCCCACCTGCCTCCCAGCTTGAGTCCGCTAAGAGAAGAACTTTTAGCGTGGCATCTCCATGTCTGTAGGTGTATTTGGTGCCTACTGAAGATACTGTTGTTTCAAGAAACTTTTCTTGCCGACCAACCATGATTTTCATGTTACTGTATTTACAGTACATGTTATATTCTTGTTTCTGTTCTAGCTTTTTAACTGTCCTCTTCAGAATTTGTATGCGCAGCAGTATACAACTTCTCTAAATAAATAATTGCACTTAAAAATTAAGGCTATGAAGATGCTACAAATTCGTTTGCTTCTGTTTGGTCTTTGCATTGTATCGCAAGGTGCATTTGTATCTGTTCTCCTTCTCCGATAAACGTGCACAGCACAGCCGTCCTTCATGAGTACCCAGCGGTGGTGACTGTGTCATTCAAACCCAGACTGTCCAGTGTGTGTGTGTGTGGGGGGGGAGGTTACAGGTGGCAGCTTGATTTTTGCAAATAATCCACCGTGACAACCCCCGGCTGCTTCTAGGGCTTATAGTCACGATGGGCTGCCCCGTTGCTTGAACCTGGGCGACCACTCCCAGCACGGTCCGGCGAAAAGTGCCGCTGTGTCTTCGGGGCAGGGCAGCTGAAAAAGCTGCTGCTTCTAACCCCAACCCTTTCCTTGTGCACGGTGGTGCTTCCTGCAGCCTGCCCGGTAATACTCTGTGCTGCATTGGCACGCCATCTCCCTCCTCGCTCAGCTTTCTGCTCCTCCACCTCCTGTGCTCTTACTCTGCTTCCCTTCCTAGTGAAGAAGCATTTACATGCCCCCGTGAGCCAGCCGGGTGCCATCTGCATAGCAACCTTGAAGAAAGCTTGTTACCTTGCCAACTTCAGCTGCATCTTCCAAGCCACCCTTCTTCCTCCCCCTCTCCCCACGGCAATGTTTCCCAAAGGATTCACCCAGGGGAAATCCCACACTTAATGGAAAAGCATAAGCTATGCAGTTGTTTGGGACTTCATCTTGTACAATCCCTTACCACGACGACGTCAGGTTTCAAATTATCTCTCAGTGGTGCAGTAGATAAGTATGAAAATTAACATCGCCCGTTCTTCAGCAAAAGGTTTCCCACTGTCCCTAGCCAGTTCTTCATCGCTGCAAGAGCTGCAACCGATCCTCTTCCGCGACGGCACTTCCGGTGAAGGGAAGCAGATTTCAGCCCTTCAGATGTTGAAAGACGTTTGTCAGTTGCAGACCGCCCTACCTTTTTTTTCTGATTTTTCTAGAAATAAAAGGGCTTGGAAGTTTGCTCCCACAAAGCACTGTGGGTCCTGCAGAGGAACTGGATGGAAGGCCCTCACCTCTGACTCTTCTCGCAAGATCCCTCCAGACAAGCTTTGCAGGAGCTGGTTTCACACGGGGAATAGTGTGTGAACGTTCAGGCACCTGTCGAGAGTGCGGCTGAACTGGGTGCATTCGCAGATCACTGGATAAGTGCAGAGACCCAGAAGTCTAGAGCACCAGGCACAGTCCTCTGTTCCCCTGATTTTCTGTGTGAATATTTTTACAGGGCTACCCTCCTGCCCCCGTGTGGTGCAAAGCAGGCAACAGGTGTGCGTTCAAGGACAATTGTGGGCAGCTCAATGCAACAAGGCCTTTCTCTGGTATGCAGGGCACCAAAGAAGGTGTTTGGGATGGCTTGCTTTAATTTCTGGGACCACGGATGCCCCTTGTACCTAAATTGTAGCTACTGTCATAAAGCTTCATATCATGAAACTCTCCCCGTGTTCAAAAATATGTATTTCTCTCACTTCGTTGTCTCTGCCTCCAGCTCCCTCTTTGCTCAATGCCAGCTCCCGCACCCAGTAATCCAAAATCGTAATGAAAAGGGGATTTATTCTTCTACACAGGCACTTGCAGTGGAATGGACACTGAAATCGACCTACGCACCGGAGTGGCTTGCTGCAGCTCGGAGGTTGTGCTCACCAAAGGCCACGATACCCTGTCCCCTGTTCCCTGCCATTTAACTTGGTACTGATGGTGTTGCCTTTATTCCACCCCAGGGGACCAAGATAAGAAACTCGTCCCAAGTGCTGATTTCCCAGGGCTTAACCTCCCCTCCCCTCCACCCTTTGGCTGTTTGCAGCTGCTTCTATCACTTTGAAGGAAATTAAGGCAGGAGGAGCAGTTACTTTTGCTGCCTTAAAAGCCCTTTCGGATCACTGCAGTGACCAGCGCCAGATCCTTTCATACTTATGCTCTAGGGTACTGTAGCACTTTATATTATAAAGATGTGAAGCACCGTTTTGTACTTTTACCTCTTATAGTATTCTCATTGTGACTGAAGAAGCACTAAGGCAGAAATATTTCTAGT
This sequence comes from Varanus komodoensis, assembly GCF_004798865.1. NCBI lineage: Eukaryota > Metazoa > Chordata > Lepidosauria > Squamata > Varanidae > Varanus > Varanus komodoensis. Next base: position 3,857,909 of record NW_025336157.1, on the reverse strand, counting down.
ATAACTTTAAAATAGCCCCTGGGTTTTCTCGGTGGGGTGAGCCCAGAATGCCTGCAATTTTGCAAATGTGTTTGGCATGGGGCATCCTTTCTTCTCCTGTTGTTGCTTAAAACATACCTTTCTGCTTTGGTACAGATTTAAATATGGGAAAATATATAGTAGCACAAAGATCAACAGGACAAGTGGGGATAAGTTTACCTTGCTGGAGCACTGCTAAGAGCATTCAGCTGCACGCTGCATCTGTAGTCTAGCCAGCTTATATTAGCGGCTTATTTTCCTCTACTAGAGCCTTTTGGGTTGGGCGGGATCCTCTGTGAGTCATCTAGCCTATTCGGCAGGGCAGAATTGATTTAATTAGCCTTAAATATCTCTGATAGATGGGTGTTGAATTAAGAGCACCACACTGGGGGCTGTTCTCTGTGCGTGCCCTTGGCAGTTTGTCCCACTGCCTGGCAGCAGGTATTTTTGGTCATGTTGGATGTGTTTTATTGTTGTACTTTTTCAAATATAAGGCCAGAGAATGGTTAGAGCTCCTTGGCTGTAAACCAGCAAATCATGTCCTCAAATACTTAGAGCGTGCATGTACGCACCGTGGAGAACCCATTTCACTTCCTCATTGCCCAATGCCTCACGGATGATTCTCACATATGCACCAGAAAGGGACTGAAAACAGTGGGCGATAGTGTTGAGGTCCCTGCTAGCTAACCTGGCGACTTACAGACCCACTAAACCAAGTGTCAGTGGGGTTCAGTCAGGCGGAGATTCGCTCAGTTTTCTTTATTCAGCCGAGCAAAGCAACCGGGTGTCTGCTCCCTACACACAGGCAGGAAGCGACACACCCCACATTCCTCCAACTCATCCTTCTTATTCCTTTTTCCTTAATCTCTCCCTCACCCCGACCCCTCTCAGGGTCTGCCTGACCCTTGCATGGCTGACTTCAGTGCTGGTGTTTATCTGCGTCCAATCCCCTTACAGGGGGAGCGTGATCACTACCTGCCAGAGCTTGAGACTTCTTCACACGACCTCTTTGTCTTACTTTATCAACATGCTTTTGCCTTCCCTTTTTCACCTCCAAAGCAAGCAGTTTTACAAAAAGCAAATGGCGCTTGTTAAGCTAACCAAGCTCCTATGCAAGCGGCTTTTTACATAAGCAAGTTAGTTAAGCTAAAAGCAAACAGTGTCAGTTAAGCTAATCAGGCTCCTTCAATAGGCTTCTCTTTAAATTGCAGAGTCACACGGATTTAATTTTGGGTCTTGCCCAGGTATAGGCATCCGCAGGATCATCTTGTAATCAGAAACTCAGTCTGAGGTTAAAAAATGCCAGGGAATATATTAGATGAATGGTTTTTAAAGCCGTGTTAAGATGGTGTTCACAGGAAGGTTGGCTTGAAAAATGAGTTGCTGCTATCGCTGCCATTCTGTGGACATTTCCTGGGAGCATCTGTGGAAGCCCCATGGAAGCGAACGGGATCCGTGCCAAAGTGTATGTGAAGCGCCCTCTTGATTAAACCAGATGCATCCCATTCAGCATTGCATAAGGGTGAAGCCACGCACAGTTGAAGAAGTATCTTGAATAAATGATGCAGTGGCTCTCCAGCCAGCCTTAATATGCTACTTATGAAACTGCAATTACTAAAAGATTTTACGGACTTCATTACTAGATGGCAAGAATGACTCTGCAAAATTGGGCTCTTGAGATTTTAGGCATGAGAAAATTCAGGCATTCATAACTATTAAAAAAAAAAGATACTCTGCGGTTTGGTAAGCATTATGCTACATTAAAATTTCCTGGTGATTTCCCCCCCCCCCCCTTTACCTTGGCTATTTGCTGGTAATCACTAAAACATGCCTCAGCTCATCCGGAAATGCTGAATTTATAAGGAACCACTGCCTATTTTTGAAGTAATCTTCTTTACACAAAATGGCATGAACAATGTCTCATCATTTTACTTATGGTGCTTTGTTGTTTTTCTATGCATCAGAGTTGAGTCATTATGCATAATACCCTTTGCTGAACTAATGACAATTAACATTATACTTGATATAAACATGTAAATTATCAAAGCAGTAAGCTGCATTGGAAGAAGGGTATACGTGCCAGTTTTCCCATTACACTCCACTTTAATAGCCATAGCGATTACTCCATTAATGGTAATACTAGTGTCTGTGTGTTTGCAATTGGGACATGAAGTGAGAATTTTCAGGAGAAAGAACACGAGGCGGTCTTCATGGCTCAGGATTTTGGAAGAAAGATACCATTTTCGAGATGCTATAAGGCTTGTACAAATCATTTGTCTAACTGCCTTTGGCGAACTAGAATCCCTGCAGGTGACTGAGCAGGAAAACCTTTGACAAAGGATAACCTCCCCCTTGGCCTCAAATAAGCATCACACATATTGGCAAACTTGCTTGTCCAAGCAGTTGTTGGCTAGCAATATTTTGTGGTCTCTTATAAGACTGTGGTGTGATGTTGAGGGTTAACAGGAAATCTTCTAAAACTGGGAGCAGCCTTTAAAATGTTATCCAACAACTGGAAATGACAGTGGTATTCAGACTTCCTTCAAGAGGAGCATCGCATGTGCCAGTTCACAAGTTAGTCTGGCAATCCATTGCTTCTCTGCAGCAATTAACGAGCCCATCTTGGGGTATGTGGGTTTCCAAAGTTAGTAAAGCATGGTAGAGTGCAGTGGAGCTAAGGGCTAGAGGCAGAAACTGTAGTGCAGGGTCAAAATCCCTTGGCTTCTTTTGGATTAAAAGTCTGAGCTGTTCAGGAAATTATATGGATTACTGGAGATCATGTGGCTAATCCTATCCAATAATATGTTTCTGGGGGCACACCAGGGTTCAGTGATGGGGCATTGGCTCTTCCCCAGATCGTAAGGCGTATATATTGGGGATCTGGAAACAGCTTCCTTTTTCTGTTAACCGCAGGAAACACAGAATAGCACATAGTTATGCAGAGAGAGGCTTGCTCAGTTATATCAAGATCCCAAATTTACGATGGGCTGCCCCAGGACCAGTCCCCACAATTTATCTGAGATGGTGACTCCACTGTAATAGCTTTATGTTGGTGACACGTATTAATTGCGTAGCTGGCTCTTTCTGATCGAAGTGGAAGGATCTGTAGTGCCGCTTGTCTCTAGGCAATAGGATAGGTCTGAGATCGATTCAAAGCGTATGTTTGCAGAGGGGTTTGTTTCAAAACTGAGTTGCTTTGGAATGACAGTGAATCATTGGGGAAGAACTTGGTCCCACATGAATCTCACAGCCTAGTTTCTGTTTGAATATTATCTGTTTTAGATAGGATATGCTCAGTTTACAGTTGGGAGGCAGAAGTGGCGATCCCTTACTGTTATTTCTCCGTGGCAAACATGCCCGATCCCTCTTATTGCTACAATACGATCAAACGTAGTCAGTGTTCTCTTTCCTGGAATAACCACTTAGTTTCCTGGCTTCCTTGAGTCCTTTTGGAACCCGTATGGTCCCCAGGGAGCAATCTGGACTCCACGCTGACTTGTCAAGTGGCTGTCCTACTGGATTTGTTCCTGCTGCTCGGCTGGAAAACTTCAGGCGTAGGTGGGCACATGCAATTTAGTGTGATTCTTCCTTTGTGGCTTTTAATATTCCAATAGCAAACGACTTTGTGGAAAACTGCAAGTTTTCTGTTCACATGCGCCTTAACCCTAATTACACACGCTCTATTTATTTGCTCCTCAGATGTGTCCCTGACCTTTCCCACGAACAGCACGCATAACTAAGCAAGGCCGCTTGCTTGCTTGTTTATCTTGGGGAGCTTTCACAGGTAAAAGCACCTGAGATGATCCTGATGTCATACGCTATTCAGCGCCTTCCCAGTAGTCAGCATATGAGGTGTGCAACAGTCATCCAGCGACCTGCTTAATCATGCAGGTTGCCTTGGGAGTCTTTGCCATTGCGGTGCAAAGGGGTGGACACAACAGCTGCTTCTCTGAAGAGCTGTGCAGAAGTGTTCTTGACAAGAGTAGATGAATGGCAGCTTTCGAACTCTTCATAAAGCAGATGAGAGGCTTGGGAATATGGCCCGAGGAACTGAAAATGGGAGGTACCCTGTACCAGACGAGGTGCCTTTCTACCGTGGGTGAAAAGTGAGTCGGTGGGTGGGTGACTGCTGGCTGACTTGTCAAATGGCACTTTCAAAGCCTGCCGAAGGTGGTGGGGGCGGGGGAGATCCTGCTTAGGTCCTTGCCTTTCCTCAGCTGGTTCTTTCAATACGGAGATGAATAGTTAGGTTCAGAATGCCAAGGACCTGGGCAGTGAGCCGGTGGTGGGGAGAGGACAAAAACCGATGCTCATACGACGTTAGCGCGCCTCCTCTTCACGCCTGTCTGTATGGGTTCTTTTGGGGTCTTGCAACTGTTGCTGAGCTGCAAAGCGATTGAAAATGCCAGCCAAACAAAGGCAATAATGGAAATGAGAACAACCAAAATCCAGTGGCTTTTTGGTGGTAGTTTGGGCGATTGAGACCTAGCGCTATTCATTCCTTCTTACTGCTGCTTTGGCACCAGGTCAAGACTTTTTTATTTACCCAGCATTGTAAAGTTTAAAATTTTAATTTAATGTTTGTATTCCAGTCATGGGTTATTAGTATTATTATTGTTTGGGGTTATTAGTATGATATTTGATACCATTGTATTTATTGGACTGTTGTTGTAAGCCGTCCAGGGACGTGTAGTGATTGGACAGGTTAGAAATACCCTAAATAAATAAATAAACTGGGTGTCATGCTCTCCCCACCTGTATCTATTGTATCAGGGCATTGAATTTGTTTAAATATATAGAATGGTTTGAAAGCCTTCTCTTGGTCACTGTTCAGGCAGTAGTTGTATTTGTTTCCATCTCTGTGTTCTCGGGTATTTGGTTTAGTCTTCTGGTGTCTGTTTTCCATTTAGTCCCAACTCTGGCAAGCTATTACCAGCTGAGTGAATTGTGATTTGATTTCTAAAATGGTTACAGGATATTTCCGTGCTAATAGAATCCTTCTGATTTGTATCTGCTTGGGCTGTTAAAAGCAGGTAACCTGATTCTCTGCAGAACCAGTGCAGGGAGTGAATAATGAAGAGTTTATATAATTAAGAGGGAAAGGATGATGAGTTACAGTTCCCTGCGTTCATATAAGGCCACATTTCAAAGAAAGACTGCCTTGGTTTGGTTCTTCAGGTCTAGATCAGCACCATAGTAAGGTTCAATTAAACAATTTTGTCCCAAGCTGGCAAGCTAACAGTTAATGTACTGAGGGAGTTATTTCTGTTTGTTTAATGATCATATTTGTATTCCACCCTGCCTCCAAGGAACTGAGACTACATGCATATTTCGTAACCATTCATTTTTTCTCGCATGTGGAGCGGTGGTGTGACCGGCCCGGGGTCGCCCACCTCTCCATCATCTGCCCTTTAATGCTCTAACCATGGCATTGTTTGGTGCACAAGACGGAACTTGCCCCAGTGACCTACAGTTCTGCAGGCTGGATCCTTCCCCACACAGTCACAATGTCTTGGTTGGCAGCTTGTTTTGACTTGCTAATCCATCAGGTCTAGTTAGAAGCTGAAGATAGCAGAATCCCAGTGAGTCTAACCTTTACGTGGGAGCAGTATTTCTTGGCCTCCTGTTTACTGCTTAAGGGACACTGCAGTTTTGACAACAGGAGATTATCCACAGGGCAGAGGTTACTCTGTGATGGTGGAAGTTCCCTGCTTGAGGACAAAAATGAGCCGTACTTTTAGTTCTTCAGTGGTGGACTTTGATATGTAGCAGGATAACATCTTGTATATTATGCAAAACTACTTGTTTGGTTACGCTTGAAAGCTGTGATGGTTACTGAATGATGTCCTCAATGGGTCACAGCAATTTCAGTACTGTCTGGATGTTTGTACATGGGGGGAAAACCCTCCGTCTCTTAAGGAAAGCGAAGTTGTCCTTTTTCGTATTTGCATAGTCTGTTTTCAGTGGCTCCCAGCAGTCAGAAGATGTTGAAACACAGGGTTCTTCTCTGATGTCAGCGTGTTCAAGCCTGAACAAACCCTTCTGTTCAGTATCCAGGTCTGTGAATTTCCTGCACCGAGCATGTTTTGACTTGGCTTAGTGTAGCTAATTGGCTTTGTCATAACTTGGAATGCAGTCCTTGGTGAACATTGGGAAAGAAGGGTCCTTGGAATGACCTTGGCTAGCAGCTGTTTAATGTGGAAGTTGTGCTGGACTTCAGTAACATTTGTATGGTAGAACATGAAAGGATAAACAGCCCTGTTGTTCAACTGCAGAAAAGAATTTGGAATCGAACGATCAAATGCAGTGTCGTGCTGATAATGGTGGCACTGGGGAGGAACTCGGGGAAAAGTGACACTTCCTGATGTTGTACGATGGCTAAATGTTTTGAATTCCAGTGTAACTATTTCCGAAGAAGGCAAAACCACATCTGGATTCACAGCTATTCATTTGCCATGCCCATGTTGAAGCAAAGCAGTAAAAAGAGAAGGGGGGGTCAAGAGGAACATGGCCCTACTGTCCATATGAGGCCCGATAGTCTCAAACCTTTCATCCCTTACCCGCTTCTTGAGTCTACGGGGCTGGGTGCCCAGCTGCTTGTAAAAATGAAGCGCCAGCTGTGCCAAATGGACAAGTTGCGTTCCACATGTCTGAAAGGCACTAGGTTCGGGACGAACGATCCAGATTGTAAGAACTTGGGTACAGAGAACGATCTTCTTTGACTGTATCACTTAATGTGTCTTGCGTGTTGAAGTATATTTATAAAGGTATACTGCTTCACCATTAGCGAGCTTTCTCATCACTTAGCGTCAGATTATTGGCAGCAATCCATATTTTCTGCCTTTGTTTGAAGGGCTCTCCTCTTTGTGCAAGAGAGAAGTGTTCTGGTTACCATTTTAAAGTGTCTTAGAAGCATTGCTGCACGGAAGGAGTGTGGAGGAAGTGGTTATAACGGTTGCACAACTCAAACCTTAATTCTATGCAAATACTAATTGTAGAAATCAGCAACAGCCAATTGACAAGCTTAGTAAGGCTTGCCTTGGGTTGCTTATAGATTTTAAAGAGAGAGTCTAAACTTTCCTTCCTTCGTTTAAATGAGAAGAGCCAGCCTTGGTCCTGTTGTTGCAGCATGGTTGTACGTTCAGAAGAAATAACATTTGACTGTAGAAATAAATGATTGCAGAAGATAATTATTACTTCTCCCCCATCAGCTAGAGTTAATGCACCTATTAAAATGCTTCAACTTCAAGAGCCCATTTTCTGCTGCTGCACTCAGATCAAGACATTGTGACGTTTACAAGATAATTGGACTGTAATTAAGTGAAAAAATTACTGTATTTCAGTAGTCTTATCAATCAACAGTTCCCCCTCACTGTTGCGCTTTTGTTTTAACCTAATGCATGCTTTAACATTAGATAACAATTCCACATGTCTGTCTCAGCTGCAGGGTGGGGAAAGAAGGAAGGGCCTTGTTTTCTTCGTTCTTTTTTGTTTTGTTCTATTCTGCATTCCTTAATTTTTCTTCAGATTTAAAAGATTGTGGAGTGGGACCCTGTAGTGTTGTTCTGCTGATGGAAGCCGTTCCTTCAGTGGAACCAGAAGGAAGTGATTCCCCCTTGCCAGTCCCATGCATGGCCTAAAATTTTGGTCTGAAGCCCTTGTAAAAACCTCCAGAGCCAGATGGCTGGGCAGCAAATGCGCACACACAAACACACCAGAGTCTTAACATTTGAGCAGACTTTTCCTAGCACCATGTTAGATTCAACCCTAGGGAAAAACAACTCTGACCAGGATGTCCAAATAGCAGTTAAACATCCTACAAGCATCTAACCATCTTCAAAGGGGCAAGGAGAGAGGTCCACCTCCTGTCATAGGGTTCTTGTCCAGCATGGCAAGAGGGGCCTTTCACAGTATTTCTTTCAACGACATGAGCATGTGCCCTCAAATCAACCTTGGTTCTGTGGGTTGTGAATTTGACTACTCTGAGCTCTCAAATGTGCTCTTCAAGAAGACTGTAGAGTCAAAACATATTCGGCAATTTAGTATTCACCTGCCATAGAAACGCCTTGGAAACCAAAATGTTGGTGTCAACAATAGAATGATGTGTTATTTTTCTCTGCCTTTCAATATGTGCTGTGGGAAACAATATAATTTAGGAATCGGTTCATCGCCGTGTTTGGCAGTTGCAACATTTGCATTTTGTTGTGAACTTATATATACTCTATTTTGTGTTGATAAAGATTTCATATTTGAAATAATAATTTAAGTAAAAATAGTTTTTGCCCTTTCTAACAAACTTGTTGTAATTAATATAACTCAAGTGTTTCTGCTCCTGACATCCATGCATTCTTTTAAAGACTGGAACATATCCTAAATGCCTTCAAGGTACATGAGAAAAAGCATAGCATTTGCTTGCTTGTATGTATGTCCCACCCCTAGGAACCATTTGCTCTGTGTAGATGAGGGTACATCGTTCTTCTTGCTGTTTCTTCTTTCCAAGTTGGTTGGCTGCAAACAGGAATGCTTCAGCTTGGGAATACTAGGGTAAGAAAGCTATACTCTAGTCCCCCTTCATCTGATCTAGTACGGCCCAAGTGCTCGCTTCTTAAGGGAGACAAGGCGTGGCCTCAGAATCCAGTTATAACAGCTTTGTATAATGAGTTCTTAATTCCATATTGGGTTCATAATTGGATTTGGTATTATGCTTTCCTTTCCCAAAAGTTTCACATCAAATTTATTTATATAACTTAACAATTAGAGAAAAAATATTAATGCCAAAAATGTATGTACTTATTGGCACCAAAAATCCATTGGCATTTGTAATATATAGCAAATTTATGCTTGCGCTTATCATAAAGGGCAAAATTCAGAGGTTTTTAATCCAACAGCACCAGCTTTTAAAAAAAAAAACTCTTGGTGGCTCTTTTGCTTCTGGCTTCATTTGTAAGCACCTTTGGTGCTTTTAAAGTGATATCACCAACATCTGAGCAAGATTTCTTGTATGCCACTTCAGTTAGCTGGTTACGTCCAATGGCAGAGGTAAATTCATCACCCACCAGTCCTGAGAGCTCTTGCACATTTTGAGACTTCATTTTTTCTCTGCTTTAGCAAGCATGATTGCCGCCTGCCTTTTACAGAAGGCACTTTGCCTGCACTGTTTTTCTTTTTTCTTTTTGCAAACTGCGTGGGATTCCAGAGCCCCTACCCTATGCTATATCAGAAATTCTTTTCTCTCTCATTTTGTCGGCACAGTTTTGCTACGTGAGTGTCTTAAAAGAAAAGAGGCCAGGTTCTTCCTTAAGGTTTGCTGTCTAATGGCCTAATTCCTACTGCAGCGAGCCAACCTGAGCTTTATTTTACTGAGTTTGTGGTCTGTACAAGGGGCAAAGTGAGGGACAAATCTGAGGATTTGGGCTAGAAGATTGGGCAATGGCATAAGTGATTCAGTTTGAGCGATTCCAGTGGAAAAAAGAATTAAAACCTCCCTGGAGCATTTGCACACATGAGGTAGTAGAGCAGGGCGGTGATACGCAGAGTCTCTCTTGGCCAGAGTTTCATGTAATTCTGCCCGTGTGCTGCATTTGATTACGCTGCACCGGGATAGCATTTGCCCTGAAAATCTTTGAGTCATGCAGTTCCCTTTGGTTATTCTTTTTAGCATCCACAGTTAAAAAAATAGATTTATTATTCTCCTGAATCTTTTTTTCTTTCTTGTTCCTCAGTTTAATTTTAAACAGGTTGGGCCAGATGCCAGCTTTTTCAGATCCACTTAACCCATTTCCCCCTTTAAAGAGGAAAAAAAAGGTATCTCTGGAATGGCCATTTTCTCCAGCCTCTGGTTTAATGAAGTGTGAAAGGGAGCACGATTAAGGTTTTTCTGAAAGCTCTACATATTCCATTTTCACCAGAAGAAAGTATAAATGTAGCTTTGTGCCCTCAAAACAGGATGGATAAAGTCAGATTTGATACCCTCTTTAGAGATACGAATAGAAAGACAACTTGGCCTACATCTCTCTCTCTCTCTCTATCTATGGATGCCAACAAGATTTTCACAGCTAGTATTTCACAAGACTCTTTAATCCCAAAATAGAGAGATGGGAGGGCAGTCAGACTGGCTGAAAGAGGAATGAAGGCAGTTTCCAACCAATATTTATTTATTCCAACCAATATTCCAATATTTATGGCTATTCTTGTTACAGCATGATCTCTGCAAGTTTGTATGGACTTTTTTTGAGGGTATGTCAGTGTTCATACATCCCCAAGTAATTATTTGTGACAAATAAGAAAGTTCAGTGGGATATTTCTTATTTCGAACAGAGTCACCTGCATGTTCAGAATAGCGCGAGTTCTGTAGAATAATAGCTAAGATTAAATGACAGGCGCTGAACAGTGGCACCAGGGGAAGGTTGCAGAGGGAAACCAGTGGGTCACACCCATTCTGAGGCTGTCCGCTCACCTGAGCTCAGGTGTGCAGGTTCTTGTGTGCTCCTTTTAGTCTAGAATCATTTGCTGTGGCTCAGTTTACCTTCCCTCTAACTCTCCACCCACCGGTTTTCTGAACCAGGGATACTGCATGGAGAACCAAGTGTTTACATAGAACTCTGAGGCTCATAGTTGCCGAGATCTCTTGAAAAGTCTGCTCAACTTTCCTCTCCTGCTTATCCTTACCTCTGAAAGAAGAAAGATACAGTTTCGTATGTAGCCTCTGGCTACATGCCCTTTGGGTGACAATTACCACAAAGGCTGCTTTTGAGAAATTAGCAAACTAATGTCCTTTTAAAAAGAGTGAAGGAGGAGAGCTTCAATTTTATTGACTTAAGGTAGCTGTTGCAAGATGACCCTTGAAATTGGTTTGTGACTAAGGAAATTCGTCGCTGGACAGTAAACTACTTCAGGAAGTACAGAGCGGCTTAGGTTCCCATCCGTGCACTGATCACCTGCCTAGGTGCACACCTACGTCGTTCCAGTAATGCAACAATACTAGATATTCCCAAAGGGATCAGGGCCGTGGAAATAAAACACCAAGATGTCATATATCTGCCTACCAATGCGGTATTTGCTTATGAAAAAAAAAAAGTGTGTTGCAATGCTCAGTGTCTGAACCACTTCAAAATGAATTTAACTAGGAAGTAAGTCTGCAAAAATAGATTTTTGCTTGGTGAACCATTTAAGCCACATGATATTTTGAAATGTCATGCCAGTAGTGTTCAGAACCTGGGTTTTTTTCATGCATGCAAACTCCCTCCTATACTGCAGCTGTGACGGGTATTCTGTAAAACTTTAATAACCCAGATGTGACCCCAGTTTTTCTGTTGTCCATCTGAGAGTTGTGCAGTAGCCTAACCTAAGCAATACTTTTCCTATTTATTTATTTTCTAGCAGTACTTCATGAGCAAGGACATCTGGTGTAATTACTGTGCAATGTTTTAGCCAAAGTATTGTCTACTCAGGGCCTCTAGGGTTGGACAAGCTAAACAGATCAGGATAGATAAATGGGTTCTTATTGTATAAATGCCAAAAGCACAACAAGAGCTGATCTCCTAAGGAGCATTTCCAGCATGAATTTTTGTCTTCTGGTACACAGATTATATTACCTTTAGAATCTTGACTTTGTTAGGGAATAGGAAGCTTTCCAGGAAATATAATATTTATCTGAGATGTCTGTATATTTCAAAAAGAGTCAAACTATGGAGCATTTACCATGCCCAGTTCTACTTCGAAATCTGTTTTGTGTGCCTTTTGGGATGCTTGAAGCTGACAGACTCATTTTCTCACTGAAGTTTCAGTCTAGAGCCAGGGAGAGGTAGATGGTCACCTTACGCATGGAGAATTCAAGACAGGTAAAGCACAAAGATTCTAACCTCATCCACCCACCATTGTTGGTTGTGTTCAGACCTTGGGACGAGTTGGCTATTCTAGACAACATTCTCAGTAGAAATGCAGTCAGAGTAGAAATCTGCACAGGCTCGGTTGTGGGGAAAGACCGCAACAGCCCTGTCCTCTAGTTCAAGGCAAGCCTGCTTTCTTTCTCTACAAGACAGCAGGAAAATCTAGTCAAACAAAACTGCTTGCTTTACTCTTGCAAGTGACAGATACGTAATTGTGTTTTTGATTTCTCTTTCCTCTGGACAGATTGTTCAGTTTGACCTTGAAAAAGCTCATCATGCTGAAGGAGATGGACAAGGATCTGAACTCTGTTGTGATTGCTGTAAAACTGCAGGTACAAGGACCTGAGGGAACAAGGAAGCCCCAAGCTCCATATTGGCCTTAGGAAAGGGTGGAGGACACCCAACTCCATGTAGCTACAGGGAGAGAGCTGTCCCTTTTTCATTTTCCCGCCATGTTTGGGTAGTTTATTCAGATCTAACTCTGTGTAGCATCCTAAAACAAGCTGCTGTTACGTGGACAGTCTGGTTTCCCTAGCAATATTGAAATAATAATGACAAGGCACTGGGTATTAATTAATGCAGGGAACAGTTCTGTTTATATAGACAACTTTTGACTGAGGATTGTCTGCTCCAGAGATACGGCCCCAATCGATGCTTTTTCCCGCCTCCCTTCCAACCCTCAAATGGGTCTGAAAATGAGCCAGCTTCCTAGATGGAGCACCTGTCAACGCTTTCGTACACATGTTTGGTGTGTTGTTTGGGGCTAACAGACCCCGGCATTCTCTCCCCTTTTTCGGGTGTTAAAGACTAAAACTGTCACGCTTGCCTCCTACAGGGTTCAAAGCGGATCCTGAGATCCAATGAGATTGTCTTACCTCTCAGCGGACTTGTGGAAACAGAACTTCAGCTGACATTTTCATTGCAGGTAAGTAGAGTTTAATTGGATAGTAACCTTTTGAAATACATCGTGCTTTGCAGGATGGAACTCTGCATGCAATTTTTTCTTAAACAACCATGAAGAATACCATAAACCTGCTCACTCCAACGAGAGCACTTCCATTTTGCCAGCCCTGAGATCGTGGGAAGAATTGCTCCTGTTGTCCTCGGCAGCAGTGTCCAAGTTTGCTCTTAACCAGACGGAGAGCATACCCTTGAAGGAGCTCTGGTCCCTTTCCCCCCTTCACAGCATCGTGCACAAAGACACCAGGCTAACATTTGTCTGCTTCAGATTTTCCTTAATAACTGTGAAGTGCTTGGAGGTTTCTGAAGGGAGATTGCTGTGGAATTTGAAATCTTATTACACCCACACCTCCATTTCTCCGGGCAGCAATTTCACACTCTTGCCTGCTGTGTGCATCACACGGTAGCTTTTCAGATCGGAGAAGCGATGCTCACATTATGTTATGTGTTGAAGGCTGCTTTCCATTAGAAAAACCCTCCCCCACCACTCTCCCTCCGGTGAAAGCATGCAGCCCTTTTTCTCCACACTGCATAAATAGCCATTTCTTGGCACAAAGGAACTGGGCCTGTAGAGAATGGTAAATTGTATGCATTCTGGATCGTGTTGTTTAGCTTCAGCACTGCACAGGGTGGGAATTACATTTTTTAAGGGTTTGAAATGTTTATCTGAGAAGGGATTTTTGTTACCCTTCTTTTGCCAGTAAAGCCCTCATACACTCACTAAGCCAGGGGAGAATGAATCTTGGGCGCTCTGGAGGATGGTGGTTGGCTCTGACAAGAGCTTTCTCTCAGAATAATCAAGAGCACGGAAAATGCCTTTCGCTGTAGCAGCTTCTCGAAACAGCGGCAAGCCTTTGTGTTGGTTTCACAGCCATCAGGGCCCACTTTTGGAGCCCACCTGTCTGCCTTTTATACTGAAGGAACAACTTCTCTTGGAATTTCTCCATGGCTCTTAAGAGACAGCAAGAAAATGGATAATGGGATGGAACACTTCCGTCCTTTCCCCAGAATGAAGATGTTTTGCACGGCGGGAGGCAGGAAAGGCACGGAATGTGTTGATTGTGTGTCGCGGCACATGCGGGGTGACTTTGGGCTGTTTGAAATTGATTTCCTGCTGATCTGAAAAGTATCTTTGCCCTTAAGGATCCTCCGTTTAGGGAAAGATCAAAGTGGGCTGATGAGCTGGGGGCACTGCTTTGAAGCTCTCGCTGTGACCCTCAGAATGCTGCCGATAGAAGCGGATTAGTTGTGATCTGTACTTGCCTGTGGAGGAGCCTGAAAGCTCACATGGCTCATGCCGAAGTCCGTGCTCTAAAGGTGCAATGCAATGCCAGTTTAGACAGAAAAATGCTTGCAGTCCAGCCTTTATAACTAACTGGGCATGCTGAGAGTTTCAGGCCCCCGCTTTCTCGGTCCAAACTTGAATAGGACTGCCCCAAGAATGTGTAACGCGCAGCTGGCTCTCCTCGGTCCGGGACTTGCCCCTTGCTGCACACGTTTGGTCTGCTGCTAATTTGTATGCCATCTCCTTTGGTTTCCTCATGCAGTATCCTCACTTCCTGAAGCGAGATGCCAACAAACTGCAGATCATGTTGCAGCGAAGGAAGCGGTACAAAAATAGGACCTTTCTGGGCTACAAAACGTTGGCTGTTGGCCTTATCAACATGGCCGAGGTAAGGCAGAAGGAAGAGCAGCTGAGCTGAAGTGCAAGGGACACTGATCAAGGGCCGCTACCCTGCGGAAGCCTTTCTCTCCTAGCACGTGTCCTATACCTTCTAGTATCCAAAGAGATTCTCTAGGGAAAGCCAGGGGCGTCCTGTTCCTCTGCTAACCATGAAGTATTTCCAAGGGAACTCAAGCAGTGATGTGGCTGCCGATGTGCAGACTCTTGTGCATATGTGCAGATGCACACGCACATCTTCAGACATAGCCCCCCCTCCCCCCAGAAGTATACCGGGCTTGGCCAATAAGGCACAGGCTGCTTCCTCTTCCATTTCTGCCATCCCAAATGGATAACGCGCGTATTGGGGCTGTAGAAGATTGCCATATACCGAGCCGTTCCCTTGGCCCACCTGGCTCAGTATTGTCTTCACGGACAGAAAGCCCCTCACCTGAGCTTCAGACAAGGCGCTCAGCCCTCTCAGAAGACGATGAGCCTCAATACCTGGAACGAGAGAGCTGGTGGTATCACTAGAAGCCAATGTCTGGGAAATGAGCGCCAAGTTCTCTTTGGCAAGGCAAAGCTTGTTTCCCCGTCCAGTATATTAAGCTCCGTCCCTAGCAGTGCTGTGCCAACTGGCAGCTTGTGGGCTGCCGGTTTTCCAGGAGCACGTCCCTCCATAGTCTAGCCCATGCTCCTTCCTCCCATGTTCATGCCTTTGTTTAATCTGGGATTTCTTTTTCTCCTAGACTCAGGTTGCTTTATGTTTCTGTGATACTTTTTTGGAGGGTCTCTCCCTCTTTCAGACAAGAGAAGATCGACTGCTGATCATTGTTGGCGTTACATCCTTGCCTGCTCTTCTTTTTGGTTCTGTAGCTTTCAGGAAATGTAGGCAGATGCCCTTGCCGCTCGGTTATTGCAGGCGTCCCTGTGTGTCAACTTCCTGGGTATGTTCTGACGTGGCCGTGCGTTTTCCTTCCCCAGGTGATGCAGCATCCAAGTGAGGGAGCTCTGGTATTGGGACTCCACAGCAACGTGAAAGATGTCTCTGTGCCCGTTGCCGAAATAAAAATCTATTCCCTGTCCAGCCAGCCTATAGACCACGAAGGGCTGAAGTCCAAACTCTCTGGTAAGGAGACTGCCAAGTCTTGGCTTCTTGTATTTTGAGTAGTTCTAGGAGCTATCAGTGAGAATAGCTGGCAGAGTGAACTGTAGAGGAAGCAGCATAAGAAGCGCCAGTCTGGAATACAGGAAGGCTCGACACGCCAAGCAAGTGTGCATCCATTCGTCATTTTTCATTGGCCTAATAGCCAATGCAAAAATTTTGTGTTGCATTCCCTGGTGCAGATGCTGTGCTTCCCTTGTGTATCAAACCAGGAACCTCTTTTTGGTCAGCTTTAATTTCTTTATTTTCATCTAAATGGACTGTCCAGAGACTCAAATGCACACCTGAAATATCCAAACCAAAAAATGTTTTCTCACGGTCCAACAACGTGGTGGTAGGCCATATATCGGAGCAGGGACCACTGTTCTTAAATATTACAGTATTTGTGGTTGGTGCAGAGGGGGGAGATGAAGGGGGGGCACACGAAGGATCCCTTGTCACAAAGGACTCCTGGTCTTCTCATACCGCTGTGCTTCCTTCTGGGGTGGAAAGATTGCGTTCATTCCGCCAGTTTCGATTGCAGGCACTAAGTGTGGACCAAAGCAAGTTAAACCAGGGGGCTTCAGATACACCATAGGGCCATGCTGCTTCCACATGCCTAGTGTGGCTCTCTGTTGTGCCGGCCAGAGCAGGGCCGCATCTCACAGGTTCTCCTTCCACCTTGGGCTGCTTGGCTGATGCACTGCCCTTGTGAGCAGCTCTCAGGCTGACTCGGAGGCATTTCCAGCTTAAAACGGCGTCTCTTAGCAGAACCGGAGAAGGCTCCTGCCCAAGATCTTGGAGATTCTCTGGCAGTCAGGGTAGACTTTGGGCTGGCCTGGTATACGGTGAGCTCGGCATGTTCTCTGAGGCATAGATGTCTCCACGCAAGGTCCAAGCAGAGCGTGGGGATGCCACACGGGGCCGGAGAGAGGTGGTCTCTTAAAATGGCCCAGGCTGCCATCGCATTACGGCTAGAGGCCGAGCAGAAGCGACGAAGCTGCGACAGGCAGGCTTACCGCTGCTGCCTGGCAACCTGTGGAGCCGCTCATGAGTCTTAACATGGGTCACTTGCGGGAGAACTACCGCAGCACCTTGGCGAGGCTCACGGGGTCGTGTCCGCTCTCTCCCTGTGGCTCGTTTTGACAATCCGGCCTAATTCCTTCACACACGGCTATATTGAGCTGCCTGCCTTAGAATTCTCGGCTTTGCGATATTTCTTTCCTAGGCAATAAATCTGGTTGCCAGGGAAACTGATGGAGATGGAGGCTCCATGCTAGATTCGTTCTGATATTTGGGTTGATTACCAGCGATGCTGTGGGTGACCGAATAAGGGGGCGGGGGTGGGGAAGCTGGGAACCGCGATGAGGTCATCGCTGCAGGCTCCCCTGCCTTTGTGCACGGATCTGAATCGGATGCAAACTGGCCCGCTTAGCATTGCAGTGCCAGAGCTCTAACCTAACGGTAATTGATTTTGCACTCTTCATAGTGCGGGGGGGGGGGGGAGGCAAGGTACCAGCTCACCTCTGCTGCGAAATGATTTTTTAAAAAAACCTTCCTTCCAAGGAGCATTCAGCGTGATATACCTTGGGGGTTTGAGATGCTGTCCCATTTTTCTTCATGGCAAGCCTCTAGGGTAGTTTGAACAGAGAGACAGATTAGCCTGAGGTTTCTGTAGCGAGTTTCATGTTTGAGCAGGGATTTGAACCCAGATCTCCGATGTCCCATTCCAGTACCCTCTCTGTTCCAGGTGTGCGGAATAGATTCTGGTCCCTTGCTGCTGGGAACCAGGGTTGGACTTCTTTTGCTTTCCAGTTGTGAGACTAAGATGGAATAATCTGAACCCAGGGTTCAAGCCTGGTTCAAGCCACCCCCTGTATCAAAAGCACTGTCCCCATCCTTGACCTTCTGGGGGGAAGGTTGCAGTCACTTATTTTTCCATAAAGGATGCTCAGATGGGATAGATGGCATCCCACCTAGGACCAGAACGTACGTTCCATCCTCCAGGCCCATTCTCTAGCGTGTAAAAGAAGGGCAGGGAAGAAAGTTCGGCCTGATCAGAACAGCTCGTGGGTAAATCGGGAAGAGTTGTGGGGGTGGGCAGTGTTGTCTGGCTTTTGCCACCCTTGTAATGAGAGTAGAAGCACCACAGAACATCTTCCGAAGCAAATGGCTCCAGCCTGGTTTTACATTCTTTAATTACTTCCTTTAAGTGTCTAAAAATTTAAGCTGCCGGGACTGCTTTGATGGCCCTCGTGAATGATCAGATAGGGCAGTTGTGAGTCTTAAATGGTGCTATTTTGCTTCTAAACACCATCCCCGGGAAGGAATGATTAGCTGTCAGTCTGCATGAGAAATATCAAATTTGAGAGCACCCAGGAGGGCTCTGCAGATGCCGTGATTTTCAAAGCTACTTAGGCTCGTCTGCCAGATTTAAATTGACTCTTTGGACACGGATTAAAACACAGTTTGGATCCCACTGGGTGGCTTGCTTCCTATTATCAAGAAGATCACATGCTGACCCAAAAGGGTCATGGTATATTGGATACCAGGAGGCCCGCGATGTGTTTGGAACATCTGCGGGACAGCGTGATCAGGAATGGGCGATGGCTCGTGCTCCCATCAACTCGAAACACTGAGGCGGATGGTCCTTCTGCATTACGGGCTGCAGTGGTGGAATCCCGCAATGGCAAGGGAGAACTGGCAAAGGGGGCGGGTTACACGTCAGTTAATACGCTCCCACACCGAGCAGAGTTCCTGTAGCAACAGCCAGTTGGTTTAAAACACGATGGGATACCTTGCACACCTTTCCCATCTCCCCAGGGCACTGACGGTCTTCTTTGTAGGTTGCGCCGAGTGATGAGAGAACTTGGGTCAAAGGGCTAAACAACCCAGCTGATTGGGCCTTGTGCAGAAGAGGCTGGTCTGCCTCTTGGATGGATTATCACCATGTGGTGGGAGGGGGTTATTGCAAAGAAGAACCAACTCCCAACAGACTCTACTCCTTGCAAAAGTAAAAACCAAAAGATTAGGCCATTATTAAATGTACTTCAATATGCCACAGGAAAGTAATCTAGGGAGCCACCATGGGATTCCCA
Organism: Varanus komodoensis; assembly: GCF_004798865.1. Classification (NCBI taxonomy): domain Eukaryota; kingdom Metazoa; phylum Chordata; class Lepidosauria; order Squamata; family Varanidae; genus Varanus; species Varanus komodoensis. Next base: position 3,839,141 of record NW_025336157.1, on the reverse strand, counting down.
TGGCTAATTTTCTTGACATGTAAAATCAGTAATAATAGGGCAGGGATGACAAATGAAAGAAGCGGGTGATGAGTGGACACATTCTCCCAGTGTCTCAACCAAGCTGCCTTCTTGCTTACAATCTGTTACTGAACCTGCCTTTTCTCACTACCCCGACTACTTAGGCTGGGCCTGTCTGGATTCCATTTGAAAAGACAGGAGGCTTTGGTTGCATCTTGAGCTGGTAACCCTTCCCCTGTCTTGCAGATCGCTCCCCTGATATTGATAACTACTCGGAGGAGGAAGAAGAGAGCTTCTCTTCTGAGCAGGAAGGGAGTGATGACCCCCTGCACGGACAGGTAACCTTTCCCGTTCACCAAACTGCCATCTTCTGTGAGGGTTTGTCATGGATTCCCTAGCAAGGATTTTTCAGAATCCTTAACCCCTGTTCGGACTGCAGGTAGCGCAGTGGGTTAATCCGCTGTGCTGCTGGGCTGGTTGATCGAAAGGTCGCCGGTTCAAATCTGCACAACGGGGGGAGTTCCCGTTGCTCCGTCCAGCTCCTGCCAACCTTGCAGTTCGAAAGCATGCAAATGCAAGGAGATAAAAAGGCACCACTTTGGTAGGCAGGTAGCAGCGTTCCGTGCACTTTGGTGTTCAGTCATGCCGGCCACATGACCACGGAGACTGTCGGCGGACAAGCTCTGGCTCCCTCGGCTAGGAAATGGAGATGAGCACCGCCCCCGAGAGTCAGGCATGACTGGACTTAATGTCAAGGGGAAACCTTTACCTTTAACCCCTGTTCACTGAGAGTAATTTCAAACTACCTGCTAATTAGTTGGCTTTTCCATACTCCTTAATTGTAGCAGATGCATTGAAATATTTTCTAGCTGTTCAGAAAAAAAAGAAGTGACGAGGGAAGCTTCGAGAAGGTATATGGGAGCACTAAAAAAAGAACAAAACTGATTAAAAATGAACATAACAGAAAGTAATTTGTAGGAAGTATAGCACTAAAGCTGATGCAGAGTCCATCTAGCTGAGCAGCATTGGCTAGAGGATACAAGAAACGGGTCTGTTCTCTGAATGCGCATGGCTTTGTAGTAACTTTGTAGTAACGCTCAGAGCTGGCCCGGCTGTGGAATGAAACTCTCCAGGGGAAACGACACAGCTCCGTCTTGGAGCCAGATCGATATGTGGAATCGGAAGACTCTCATGGGCGAGGGCTGAGGTTCTGGCTTGCTTGGAAGTCCTTGCTGGGGGCCCCTTGCATTCTGAAGGGGCCTGTCCCACGGTGTCCCCCTAGGACTTGTTTTATGAAGAGGAGGACCTTCGGAAGGTGAAAAAGACACGGAGGAAAATGACGTCAACTTCTGCAATTACTCGGGTGAGTCATGTTGCCTGTGAGCTTGTCAGGATGAGAGATTCATCCTGTTTCTCTCTTTCCCCTCTTCTGCTGCAAACCTACCTGTTGCTTCTGCTCATTGAAAGAGTCCATGTGGCCATGAAGTATCCCAACATCAAAACAGGTTTCTTTTGTGAGCAGCTAGATGTACCTAAGATCCCGAGTCGGTTTGCTCACCTTCCCAGCTGCTGCTTAGCCTTATCTGACCGGTTTTCCAGGATCGTTCTAATTTATTTGTTTGTTTGGAATTTTTGTATGCCATCCCATTCACAAAAGCCTCGGAATGGCTTCCAACATATAAATAAATACTCATACAAAAATACATATAACATCTGGAAACATCCTGGTTAAATATTTTAAAAACAATAAATAATAACAGTTATTAAAATAACGTTTAAATAAAAAGGTCTTGGCCTGGCGCCAAAAAACAAATAATGACGGTGCCAGGCAGACCTCTCTGGGGAGCCCATTCCATAAGTGGGGCGCCACCGCAGAGAAAGCCCTCCTCCAGGTACTCACCCTCCTAATATCTTTCACGGAGGGTTCCCGGAGAAGAGCCTCTGCCACCGATCTCAAGGGGCGGGAGGGCAAATATGGAAGTGGGCTTTGTAGGTGATGACCAGCACCTTGAAATGGGCCCGGACTTGGATGGGGAGCCAGTGAAGCTGGAAGAGGACTGGGGTTCTAGAATTGCTAGCTGGCCTTTGATGCTGACTTTTTATACTCTGCACCAAAATCTGTACGAAGCTGAGGGTAGACTGCGGAGCTGCTCTGGACCATAGAAAATCCTAGTCATCCACTCTTTTTTTCTTACAGGATTATAATTTTGAGGAGAGGACGGAGGGCATCTCCCCCCCTCCTGCACCTCTGATTGCTGCAGCTATCAGTTTCTCCATATTGTTCTTCACTGGCATTTATTGTAGCTGGATTTAGCTTGAGGACATCCAGTTACCAGTTATTTTTGCAAAGCTGAGGCTCAGTCCTAGAACACTTGAAGCGTTCTTTAAAGCATTTGCCAAAGGCCTGACTCCTGGCCTTTCCTCCTTCTGCTTCACAGCTCAGTAATTAAAGAATTGGTTTGCACAGCCAGATCCTGCATCTCGTTTTGTACCCATGTTAAGGCAGAGAAGTGATGCCGGGACTTTAGCTGGGGTGGGTGCAGTTGTCTGCTTTGGAAGCTGCTTTTGCTGCAGTAGCCTGGCACGGAGGGACAAAACCTGGAGCAGAGATGCTGAGCATATGTGGACATCCGTTGGTTCGCCTCCCAAGCTCCTACACCTCTGGAGCAAGGGGCAGAACTTCTACAGAGTCTTTCTCCCTGGCACTGCTTTTTAATAAACAAAGCACTAACGAGGCTTTCCCTTCCTGTTCCTCCCCAGCAAATTCATATTCATTACTCCTTAAGGCTTGGCTGTGAAGATGACTCTTTGAGCACCAACTTTTTCAGCTGCCTTCATAAAATATGCACGCTCTGAGAGCTGCCCTCTTGCGAGGTTCGCGAGCTAAGTGGGGTTGCTCTGGAGCGGTGAGGAAGAAAGGGTTTTGCATTAATGCAGAGCTTCTGCAGAGCTGCGTGTTTGGATCCTGCAGGGCAGCTTGCCTCATCTCCTGCTGGCTCCACGGACTTGTTGCATTCCCACTGGGTCTGACATGCTATGGTTGGAATGCTAAGTTATGTGGAGTTTTAAAAAATGTTTTGCAGATTTCCTATGAAGTTTAAAATAGCCTTTTCTTTGTGGTTGCCTCTTCCAGCATTAGCATTAGTCATGTACAGCATCTAGTCGCTCTGATTATGCTTTCTCTAACGAGTTAATGGTACCTCTTTTTCACAGCAGCCAAATATTAAGCAGAAGTTTGTGGCTTTGCTGAAGAGGTTCAAGGTATCAGACGAGGTATGTATGGCAGTGTTTCTAGACCTGGTCCAGTTGCCGGGTATTCACAAAATTCTCGGTAATCGTTGGCTGCTGCATGATGACAAAACCCATCTGAAACAGAGGAGGGGTGTTCTGATGGGGTGGATGGAATCTCAGTGGGGAGGGGTTTGCGTTGCATGCAGAAGGGCCCGTGTTTATCTCTGGCGATTCCAGGCAGGACTGGAAAAGACACCTGCTCTAAAATATTGGAGTGCTGCAGGCAGTCATTGCAGACTGTACTGAGGTCTTGGAAGGGAGGAAGCCTCCTAGGGCCCTAAATGGAGAGAGCCTTGGCTATCGGGTGGTATAAAAATTAAATAAATAAAATAAGTAAGCCTACATGGATAGGATTATTGGTGCGTGTGGTAGGGTGGTTTGGAGCAATCTGAAAGCACCCCGGCCTGCATCACACACACACACACCCCGTCCGGCAACTGGGCCTTCTTGTTTCTCTGCCATTTATTGAGGGCATGATGTGTGGCCGCGGTTGGAGGAGGACAGCAGTGGCCTCCTGTTTTGTCTCCAGTGTTAGTGATTAAATGTCACTGTTGCACCTCTATTTCCAATGACCGATTCCTGGAACTTCCTGTAATTTTCTGTCTGCGGCCTAAAGAAGGACGCAATCTGCTAGTTGTTTCTCGGTGAATCTGTTTGGCAGGCTTAATAGCAAGAACTGGCTTGGTAAAAACACCACACAGTTCACTGCCGTGGAATGAAACGTTGCTCCGTCTAAGGAGCAAATGATTCAGGCCCCACCTCAGAGCCTGGGGACTCAGCAAGCCTTTCCGGAACAGGTCGGCTTCGGACTGGAGCATGTGTCCAGGGAGCAGATTCGGGAGGTGGAGGAAGACTTGGACGAGCTGTACGACAGCCTGGAGATGTACAATCCCAGCGACAGCGGTCCCGAGATGGAGGACACGGAGAGCATACTCAGCACACCAAAGCCAAAGCTCAAGTAAGTGCGACGGGGCGGGGGGCAGGGGCATTTAAACATAGGCTGCCGTGACGCCCCGCAGCAAAGCTTCTTAACTCTTCTGCTTTGCCGGGAAGGCTTCGCATTCTGGGCGCATTGAAGCACTCTTGCTCTCAACCCGAGAAGCTCTCATCGTTGACCGAGAGAGCCAGGAAGATGCGCTGGGAGGAGAAAACCACAGGGTTGGTGCTGCCGGTAAAGCGTGCGGGGCTTTTGACCCTTTCGGCATCCTTGCCGGAGGATGTTATCCCACTGTCCACAGCAGCGCTATTTCGGCCTTTCGCCTGCCAGCCTCTAGCCCAGAACTTTGGGGAGGCTTGCGGATGTCAGAGCTTTCGTGTCCTCTGTTTGTGCAACATGTTGCTATTAATTCCGAGCTTCCCCAGGGGTCGGTCTGCAGTGCTGTTCCTATAAGAGATAAGGGAGGTGCCTTCCAACCTTACTTTGGCTCTGGAACCTTTCAGGGATAATCGCCTCAGTTGTTCAAATGCTCCTCTGCCACTCTGAGCATGAGAAGTTTTGAAACGCAAAGCCCCACGCTTTAGACAAGCCCCTCTGTTCTCTCCCGTTTCTGGCACGATTTAAGTGGCCCTGTGACGTTTGGAGAGCCGCATGACATTTGCACCAAGTATGCAGTAGAAAAAAGAAAAGTTTGTGCATAATGGGGGCACTTCTCTCTCTGGGCTTTCTTCCAGGGAAGCATATCCTCTTCCAACGGCATTCTTCCACTGGAGCTATCAACTGACTCAGCTCCCTCAACGGCCAATCTGTTCTGCAGAGGGTTTTTCTCTTCCTGGGGTTGCAGAGGCTAGGAAACACGAAGAAAGCACTGCCACCTCTGTGATTTTGAGCTTTATAGTTCTCTCCTTCCCTCTCTCCTTTCAGAATAATTTTAGCGCTCAGTTTTTAAATGTGAGCTTAATCTTCGTGACTGGATCGTGTTACAGCCCCGGCAAAAGCGACTCCATTCACTGTCAGCCTGTGATTCTTTGTCTTTGAGCCACGGTTCCTGCCTATCTTACCCAAATAGCTGAATCTTTCTCTCTGCCTCTTCGTGCCCTGCCTTTTGAAGCTCAGTCTGGGAAAGTGAGTGCTTGAAAAGCCAGCAGAACGGTGGCCTGGTAGCCAGCCATGCTGCTTTGGCGGGAGAAATATCTGGTCGGTGCTTCATCCGTCGCGGGGGGAGCCCTTTTGCATCTGGGCAGCTACTTTGCCAAAATGTAAATTACGAGCTGGTGAACCAAACAAACGTTGAAAAGCATACGAAAGGTTCAGCCCACTGGCTGCACAAACCTGTGAACACATATATCCCGCCCCTTTAGCCAGTGCCGTTCGGGGTTCTACATTTAAAGGCAATTAACAACATTAAGCATAAAATAATAAACAACTGAGGCATAACACATTCCACACTCACTCGCTCAGTCACACACACATGAATCCGCTAAAGAGCAGGAAACAGACAGTGCAAATCAGTGGAAAGATAGAGGCCAAGGAAAGGATTCCTTCGTACTAAAAGGAGTATAAAGCATATGGAAGCTTTTAATAAATAAATAAAAGAACCTCAGAAGTCCCCTGGAACAACAAACGGTGAACTGGAAAGGAGTGGGGCGATTGTCCCAAGCCTCTGTTCAGGTTGCCCTGTCCGGCCCTCCCCTGTGCCCACCGTGCTTCAGATGGAAAGGGGACCCAGAGCAGAGGCATCAACGGACATCGTACCATTGCGGGCAGCTGTCTAGGAATCCTGGACCCATCCTGGTTTGGCCTGGAACGGCTTGAACACTTAGCAGAAAGAGTTAGCAGATCCTCGTCCAGCACACAGAGTTCCTTTCTCCCCCCGGGCAAGGAAAGAAACCTTGGGGAATAGATGCAGTGGGGTGGAGGAATCTCTCTCCTCACACCTGCCCATCAGGAATAGCAGCAGCAATAGCAACGTCCTCGTCAGTTATCCGGCGTAAGCGCGCTGCTCCGCTAACGAGGATCTAGCTTGGGACACAGCCGGGCACCTTGGGTCACGCTTGTGAAGCAAGAGTGCCTCTGGTTTCCAGGATTCTTCCTCAGGAAGCTCCTTCCTGACCTATACAAATCCTGGTTCCTGACTGATGTGTCTTCAGGGCTGGATCAAAAAGGAGGGTGGACAGCTTGATGGAAAATGTCGGCACAGGGAAAGGCTGCTGTGGGAAAGGCAGGTTCCATGTTAGGCACAATTGGAAGAGAATTTAAAATAGAACTGCCATGATCATACTTCCTTTTATACAAATCTACGATGCACGCACTTCCAGTACTGTGTACAATTCTGGTCACCGCACCTAAAAGAGGATTCTGAAAGGCTGGGGGAAAAGTCAAGGAAGGGCAACTACAACGATCCAGGGGTTAAATCAACAAGCCTGTGAGGAAAGTTGATGATGATGGTTGGGACTGTTTACCTGAGGGAAAGGCCAGACTGGGGGAAGACATGATAGAGGTGTACAGAATAGCGCACGGCGTGGAGAAGGAAGACGTTGCACCCAAACAGATCATCCCAAGAAGTTGAAAGGGGCGAGAGAACAGAAAAAGGAAGGGCTTTTTTTAAATTTTTATTTATTTATTAGGACATTTCTATGCCGCCCCTTGCCGAAGCCTCGGGGCGGCTTACAACACAATAAAATACAATAAAATACAAAAATAACAATATAAAATTAAAATTAACAATATAAAATAAATTAAAAATAGCTTCTTCACGCAGCACAGAGTTAAACGGTGGGATTCACTTCCATAGCTTGAAGTGAGGGGCGCCGTCTTGAATGACTCCAAAAGGAGATTGGACACATTCACAAAAGAGAAGGCGATGCATGGCCGCTAGTCCTCATGGATCACCACTTGCTGGGGAATGTGCCCGGAGGTGCTATTGCACTTGGCCATTCCTGCAGGCTGTTGGCTGGCCACTGTGTGAACAGAACCGGCCGAGGCCAGTATGGCTCTCAGGCAAGGTGCCCGTGGAAATGAGGCACGGCCCTGCAGTTCCCCGTGCCCGTACCAGGGTCCCGGCGATATCCACTCCCCTGCTTGGCATCTCTTCGATGCTCTCCTTTTGATAAAGGGTCTGTCTGCCGCCCAGGGAAGAATAACTTTGAACCAGTCAGAAGAGGATTTTCTTCCAGCTTTAGCCGGTGTCAACAGACTGGAGGGTGTAGATGGGGTTGCAGCGTCCCACTGCCTGAAGTCAGATTCCCCAGGGAACTGCTGGCCTGGCCACCTGCTCGTGAAGGTCTTGTAAGGAGAGAGTGGTTGCTTTGATTCTTGCTCCTCCTTGCTCCCACTGGTGTCCTTGCAAGGATGCATCGTGCTGTTGCCTCTTTTTTGATCTTACTGCTCTCTTTATTCCAGGCCTTTCTTTGAGGGAATGTCGCAGTCAAGCTCTCAGACTGAAATCGGAAGCCTTAACAGCAAGGGAAGCCTTGGCAAAGACGCCACCAGCCCGGTAAGTAAGAAGAAAGAGAACATCGCTTGTTTCCTGGGCTGGGTCAGAATTAATCCAACCTTTTGGGGCAAAACCTTAATCCAGGAAACCTTGACCTTTTGGGGTTATAGTATACTGGGAATTGTAGGCCTTTTTTCTATCTAAACTGACACAAGATTGTGCCCTTACTGAGTAAAAAAAAAAAGTGGGAAAAGTTACCCTCATCCCTGAGGGACCCTTCAGGGCACACCCTTTAGCTCCTTCACAAAATCCAGCCCTGAGGTTTAGAAATGTGGGTATGAACGCTGGGTTTTCCAGGGAGCGGAAGGCTACGTCGCTCAGGTGTTGCCCTGTGCAAAGCTCCCGTGCTCACCAGAATTTCCCTGATTTGTGATGTACCTAAACAGTGTCTCATCCAGAGACCATAAACGTGGCCCATCCAAATCTTAGTTTGCTTCACATCCTTCTCTCTCTCCCTCTCCCTCTCTCCATCCCTGCTGTCTTCAGATGGAAGCATCCATCGGGGACAAAATGAAGCCGATCCGGAGTAAGAATGCAGATGACAGCATCAATGAAGCTGACACATTGGTGAACACATTTCTCTTTATTGCTGGAAGGAAACGTCCTCCTCTGCTTTTATCGCGGCCGGTAAATTTGAATGCTTCTCTCCCCTCTTTGTCCAGGAGGCGAATGAGCAGGATGCATTTGGAGAGTCCACCACCACCTTAGTCATTCCAGAAAAGGTCAAGACCCCTATGAAGAGCAGCAGGGGAGAACTCCAGAGCATGGCATCGCCAAGGTAATACGCGTTTTTTGCTTTGGGTCACTCGCTTTCCTTTATTTTATTTATTAGATTTATATCCCTTCTTTTTTCTTTCTTTCCAAGGAACTCAGGGTGGATTACACAATTTGCCTCTCAATCTTACCCTCACAACCACAGCCCTGTGAGGTTGGTCGGGCTGAGTGTCTGACTGGGCCAAGCCATCCTGTGAGCTCATGATGGAGTGGGGACTAGGACCCGGATCTCCTGAGTCCCAGTCCCACACTCTACACCGCACTGGCACTCTTCGTCCTTTCTTCTGGAAATGTTGCAAAGGAGTTGATAGCCTAAATATCGAGCACTGCAACACTCAAAGGTTCAATTAGGTTGCAGCTTACTATTTCCCTCGGCAGGGCTGGGTCGTGGGTGGCTTGCATGCTCTCCAAGGGACCCTGCTGAGATTCCAAAAGGCCCTTCACGGAGGAGCAACTTCAAAGGCAGCGCCTCAGTCTTGTCTTTTGGGCAGACATAGAATATTTTAGGAAACTGGTGTCCCGCCCAAAAAGAGCAGATTCTGCTGGAGTAACTGCTGACAGTGAACATGCCTAGATTGCTTCCGAGAGCCCCTGAGCAGTGTGCATGCAGGAGGCCCTTAGCTCGGAAAACTTGCGTTGGAGCAGCCAAGGATAAAGGATAGGCCCCGGATGCAATACATACAGACACATATTGCGATTTCTATCCTGCCTTTTTCCCACAAAGGGCTCAAGGCAGCTGACATCATTCTCCTCCTCCATCTTATCCCCACAACAACCACCCTGTGAGGTAGGCTGGGCTGAGAGGCTGTGACTGGCCCAAAGGCACCCGGTTGGCCCCATGGCCGAGCGGGGTCTCGAACCCGGATCGCCTGCGTCCCAGTCCCATGCTCTTCACCACGATGCCACACTGGCTCTCTGTTGTTTTAGAAACGTGTACTTTGGGCTTCACTAGGACCCGAGGACATGGGGAAAGTGGTAAAACCTACCAGAAAAGGTGCATTTTGAGATGGGCTTGAAGGGAGGGAGGAGAGAGGCTGGACAGACCTTGGGCCTCCCGGATCTGCTTCGTCCTCTTTGCCAGAACTTTGAGATTTCGCCTGCCAGAGCCGGGCATGCAGAGTAGCATCTCCAGTGAGGACAAAGCGCTTCTGAAGGCATGCTCAGCCCAGGGGTTTGCAGCACGCATCAGAACCAAACGCCCGAGTCCGCTCACACCAGCGTTTCTACCTCGTGCCCGCTCTCTGTTCTTGCAGAACAGGGCACGCAGCGTTTTTGACCTTGGGGGCCACATTCAAGGTCAGCAGATGCTCCGGAAGCCACCCGGACACTCACACGAGACGGGCAGGATCACTGGGGTGGGTGGGGGGGGCTCTCCAGCCCCTCCCCCATCAGGGACCTCAGCAGCATTTGGGCCGCTGTTGCAGTACCAGTATTAGCAGTCCGGAAGCAGAGATGCCTCTGGAGTGGAGGAATTCGATGGCAGGGCCGCGGGGGCCCACGCAGCCCTTGTCAGGGGGCCGCCTGCAGACCGTGGGCTCTGTACTCCTGCTTTACATTGCCCTCGTCAGGGCCGGGGAAGCATCAGAGATGCCGTTGCTGGATGCCCGGGCATTAGAAACACGTGCAGGCCGACTGGAAATCAGGGCGAGACCTTCCAGTCGGCCTTCCCTTGTGCCCACTTGTGATCTGTGCGAGCTGCTGGAAGCGTGAAAGGCAGCAAGGGCAAAAGAAACAATGAGGAGAGAGAATCTTCAGGCACAGAAGAGTAAATGGTTGCAGCTGCAGCAGGAGACGAGGCGCCAAGGCTGGCCGCTTTCTGCCCCGCTGAGAAACGCAGCGGCGCCAGGAGGTGATTGGGCAGGGCATCCAGGCGTGAGGAAGCCGCCTCTGTGCAGGCCTTGCCCATCCGCTGCCCCGCAGAATTAAGCAGCCGGAGGCTTTCTTGTGGCTGGGCGATGAGCAGCCTTCGAAACGCACTCTGCTGTTGCGGATGCTCTCCTCGCCACTGTTTCCCCGCAGCCTGAAATGTGCTTTGCCCGCCTTTCCCCCCCGTGCACGGCAGGCTGCCCCTCGGATGCAAAGGGCTGCTTGCTCGGGCCCCGCTGCCTCTCCCTTTGCCAAGTAGGTGCTGAGCAGGCAACACGCTCAGCAGCACCATATGTCTGTTTGCTCAGCTCCCTTCTCCGCTTCCTCGCTTATTTCCCTCCTCCGTGCCGCAGCGGCAGCTCGATGACCCACTTCTTTACTGGGGGCAGCAGTTCTGCGGAGTGAGCCTCGCGGTTTTGTCCTCGGGCTCCTGCCTTTTGTTTAACGGCTCAGAGAGCTTCGGAAAATGGGATGTGCCTCGGGCTTGCTCACGTCTGGGCAGTGGCTCTGGCTGCAGGAGGTTTCCCTGCAGCGTTCCGCTCAAGACCGAATCGACTTGGTTCACCGGGACAGCTGTTCCTTCTACCTGCCGGCACTGCAGATGCCCCAGAGAGCTGCAGTCTTGCGTATCGCGACGATTGCAGCCACGGACACTCCAGGCGGTGTGCCTTCCTCCTCCTCTTCTGTTCGCCGGCAGCGCAGCTGTTGTGCCAAGCAACCCAGAGGCCGCCCTTGAAATGCCTGTGCAAATTAAACACCTGGGCAAAAGCCTGGCTTAGCAGGACTTTGAGCTAGCCTTTGGTTTTATAGGGGCAGGAAGTGTGGAAAGTGGGCGGTAGAGCTCATATGGGCAAGGGGGTGGGTGCTTAGAGAGCAGAGCTTTAAAGCCCCGCCGGTGGATGATGGGAAGCCCTGCCGAGTTCTCTCAGGCCTTGAAATATTCGTGCGTGATGGCTTCCGAAGGGTGTGTGTGAGCCGCCCCGAGGCTTCGGCGAATGGGGCAGCATAGGAGTCTCCTAGATAGATAGATATTTAATGAACACTTAAGTTGTCAGGATGCCGGTTATCAGATGCCTCACTTGTGCAGCAAAACCTGCACGCACACAGTATACACACTATTGTGGATGATTTATTGTCCCAATGCAGTGGAGGTCGAAAGGAACCTTGGCAGGCCAAAGCAGCGCTCTTCTTGGCAAGCATAAAACGTAAGGAGGGCTTTGGATGTGGGGGCCCTTCCCGGATCCTTTGGATAAAAGGTGGTTGTGCTTTTGTGTCTAGGGGGAGAAGCTCTGAGTCTAAAGCATAGCTTGCATTATCCCTTCCTTGTTCAATCCATTAGGAAGTCTGGAGGGATTGATGACTCTTATTTCCTCTGCCTGTAACAGCAAAATGGACAGCGCTACCCACACGCCCCGGCAGAAGCGTAGCACCCCACTCAAAGAGCGGCAGCTTTCCAAGCCCCTGAGCGAAAGGACCAACAGTTCAGACAGTGAAAGATCCCCAGATCTGGGACACAGCACGCAGGTAAGCTGCATCTGGAGTTTGCAGGACTCTAGTCTGAGTTTTTTCTTTCGGGTTTTGGGGGCCAGGGACAGAGATGGCAGCTCGTGAATCTCAGGCTGACAGAAGCCGATGGCTGGGGAAGGAAATCGTTCCAGATTTGCTCACAACAGTATAGCTTGTTTCCTGTGGTGTCTCTGGTGCTGAATAAATACATTTGGGCTCAAGGATTGTCCTCTGAATAAATTTAGTATGTTTACATGCAAACGTTTCCATACGTTTATGTTTAGTTATGTTTACTTAAATTTTGCATCCAAATGTAAGCCTCTGAGGAACCTAAGCCACTTTAGAAGAAATGGACGGGAAAGGGGATGGATGTGAGGGGGCTCAAAGAGGCAGGGAGCATTTGCCATGGCAGACTCAGGCCCCCATACCTACCCTGGGAGCTTGTCTCAGGGCCTCCTTTGGCTTTCTGAATCTTCTCCCTCTATTGACCACTTGTGCCCAGCCTCTCCCCTCCCCTCCCCTCCCCTCCCCTCCCCTCCCACCCAAAAAGGGAAGAAGCCTTTTTCTCTTCACCTGCTCAATAATCACAAAAGTGAGGAATTGTGCATTTCCTGGACAGCAGTGTCCTACCAAAAGGAATGTGTAAGAACTTGGGCTCAGGAGATGTTCTTTCCCATTCTGAATTGTAAGATTAAGAGGTGCTAAGAACAGGAGGCGCTAGTAAATGTTCTTTCAAAGGTGATTATCTTGCCCTCCCTTTGAATTCAGCATTGAATTCATGATTTAGTAGACAAGATTTACATCTGAAAGGCCTTTGATAAAAGTCCTTCAGCAAAGTCCTGAGGTTTTTAGCAGTCATAGAACAAGAGAAGACCTGCCATGGATCAGCCAAATGGCGAAAGAACAGAAAGCAGAGAGTAGGAATAAACGGTCAGTTCCCCCAGTGGAGCGAAGTTACACTGTGGGGATCTTTTTTTGGGGCTGCTACTTTTCGGCATGAAAAGAATCCAGCTCGTTTATGAGGAGTGTGGTAGCCAAGTTTGCCGATGACCTCAAATTATCTAGGACGGTTAAAAGATCCAGAAAGAGCCCCAGAAGAAACCCGAGAAAACGGTTGTTTTTTGGTTGGCCAGTGTGTGAAGAGAAAGCTGGACTGCATAGGCCTTGGGATGACCTGGTACTGCTTGTTGTAACCCCCTCTTAATCGAACATGCAGCCAGGGCATGGCTCGTCACGGGTAAAAGGCATGATCAGGGTGTCCTGTTTGCGCGAGAACAAGAACCCCAACGAATGTGCCCGCTACGCAAGGCTGACCCCAAAGCAGGCTACGCTCCAGCATAACCACAGACGTCACGCCCTTGTACCCTCGCTTGCTTTAGCATGAAAAATGTGCAAATGGGGCTCAGTGGGTTTCCCCTATTGTTCGCTGTTATTCAAGCACCTGCATAGCCGTCCGTTGTAAAAGAGTATAAAAACCCTGCTTTCCTTCTAGTCGGGACCGCACTCTCACGAGTGTTGGTCCCTGTGCAGGTAATAAAACTCCTCTCGAAAATTCCAACTGGTCTCTGGTCTCATCAGTAAAACCGCGGGACGCAACACTGCTCTTCCGATGCTCTCACAAACTTGTCTTTCCAAAATGATGATGATGATGATGATGATGATGATGATGCAACCTGCTCCTGCAGATTCCTCGCAAGATCGTGTATGACCAACTGAATCAGATCCTGGTGTCAGACGCAGCACTTCCGGAAAACGTCATCCTCGTGAACACGATTGACTGGCAGGGGCAGGTGAGCAAGTTAGCTGTGGGTGCCCCCCCCCCTTCTTGACGCCTCCCAGCCAGCAAAATCTGGCAAGGGGTTCAATGTGGGGGAAGGAACATGTGCTCTGGTGAGAGTTTGGACTGACCTCAGCCACTCCCCAAACATTAGGGGCTTAAGAGTAACCGTTTTTGTTGTTAACCGCGCATCATCTCTACATGTGCTGCTTCAGAGCAGCTCAAATAAAATGGGCCTTCCACTGGGAGTTTCCCCTGTAAAATGTAATAATACCAAATCATGGTTCACAACATCTTATTTTTGCCAGCCAATAAAAGGTTTTTTTTTCCCCAGAAGCCAGACACTTAAGTTCCACCTTGGCAGGTAGAATGGGCCACATTAAAAACGTTCTATCAGTGATGCTTAATTTATTAGATCAAATCAATTTAGTATCGGCAAGCAGGAGAGCTAGACTTCATCTGTGTCACTAGGGCTCGGTTGGGTGGAAAAGGAGGCCCCGGCGGGGAGCAGTGGTGTGACATTTCCAAGGGAGATCTGGGGGAGGAGAGAGAGAGAGAGACCCCCCCCCCCCAGCCTGGCCACTAAAATTTTCCCAAACCCCTCTTATATCACCATCTACAGACACGGTTTTTAAGGTGAACATATCCCTGAGCCCTGCAGTTGGAAGCCGGAGTCTTCTGTAAAATAAAATCTAGCATGTTCCAGCTGCTAGCTGTGATTGCTCAGCTTCTGCACTGGTTGCTATGCAATAATTAAATGTTTCTGGTAACGAGGAAAAATAAGGGAGGGAAGACTTGAGTGCGCAGAGAGAGACCACGGCCAGGTTGATTATCCGAAGGTTGGGAACTCTGTGTTTGTCCAACTGGAACCTATTTCATGAAAGACTAATGAACCACGTCCTCAAAAAGGGAGAGGGAGTATCTTCAAAACAAAGAGGCCGCCAGCCAGCATTCCCTGCTCATCTCCTGCTGCACCTCGGACTCTTTCCCCCTCGCCCACTGGGGCCAGTGTGGAATATGTCTCGGATTTCCAGGTTGGAACTGTGGCGCGTTGCCCTTGTATCCAAGGTGCTTAAGGGAGCTCAGTTACCAGGCTTTTGTCGGAGGTCATGCAGCCAGTGACGGATCGTCAGGGAAGGAGGGGGTTTGTATGGCAGCTGTATAAACAGAACGGAACAGAACACCAAATCCCTTCCTCCTTTGCCTGCTTCCTTGATCTCTTTCCAGTATGTCGCCGATCTCCTTCAGGACCAGAAGATGCCCGTCGTTTGCACGTGCTCCACCATAGAAGTGCAAGCCGTCCTCTCCGCCATCCTCACGAGGATTCAGCGATAGTGAGTCCACAAAGCTAGTTCAGCGGCACCTTTGCATTACCCCCTGAAGAGAGGGCATGGAGGAGATCTAGGTTCCAAGCGACCGCTGTCTTGAAAAGAGTGAGGCCTACCCTGGAACAGTCGTGCGCCAACCCAGCTTGCTGGGGCTTTCTGTCCAGGGCAGGTTTTTCCGCCCTTGAATAATTGAATTCTTAGGTACTGCTTGGAGTGGCTTCAGCCCAGTGCCCCTTCACGGGGTCACAGCACTCACGGAAGTGTAGGAGAGCCTTTTCCTTGAGGCCGACTGGAGCAGAGGGGTTGTGACCAAGGGCCGCTTCTCTCCCAGGGGTAGGATGAAAGCAGCCCCACAGCGAAGCTCCTGCCTTCGGGTGGGGGTCCAGGGTAGGCATGCCGACTTCCCATCGCCATTTGGGGCCATGTCCTCCATGATCTGTGCCTGAATTATTTACAGGGGAGAGTCTGTCTGCATGTGCTCCTTGCATCCCTTCTCTCTCATTTAAAAGCCCGGCATTTTTCCGGGATCTGTAATATTGCGAAGGTGCTTAACGCCTCCCTGGAAGGGCGGTTCTGCCCTTCACTCAGAGGGCCACCCTGCCTGGGAGCGCCGCCGGCCGTGCGTTGCCTATGTGATGACGCAGGTGTACCACAGAGGGCCGAGGGGGCAGCTGCACACCTTTGGGAGCTTCGCTGCATGTTGCCGTGGTTACATGAAAAAGGAGGCCATTGCTGGAGCCTGATCAAGCCTGGCTAGCGATTCCCTTCGGCCTCCTAAAAATGCTTTGTTTTATTTCATCTGTTTGCACCCTGCGCCCATGCTAAAAGCAAGCCCCTCTGTGCCAGGCTCCGTAGGCGCGAAGGCCCTCTTTGCAGTTTCCACCTGCTCCAGCTTCAGGAGCCGGTACACCCAGAGGGGCCTAAAACGAAGCTCCTTCGCGCACAAGCAGGAACAAGGAAGCGTCAAGGCACATTTTGAAAGCGGGCATGCTCTCCTCATTCTGATGTCCCATCGGGTGGAATCACCAAGGAAACAGCCGCTTCGTTGGTTCAGTAACGTGCAAACAAGCCCTCAGTCTCCCCCCAGCCAGAACGAACGTTCGGGGGACAAGATTGAGCTGGCTCCTTTGGGCTTCCTTGCCATTTTCATGCCCTCGCGATCCGGAGGCTGCTGGAAACGTGGGCTCGCTCTCGCAGCCTAGATTGGGTGGGCCGCCTCCAAAGACAGCTCCGCTCTCACGTTGGCCACATCTTCCTCTCACGGCGACGATGGGAAGTCAAGCCCCGTGTAGTTTCAAGCGGCTTTTCAGCTCCTTTGTTTGCTGTCTCCTTTCTCACTGCGAGACACCTCCGTCAGTGGGCACACTGCAAGCCCCCCTGGAGAGGATTCACATGACGCTGCTCCGCTTTGTCAATTTAATTGGTGTCAGCGCTTAATTCTGTAGGCTGCTTAATGCCTGGACACAACCCTTGAAAAATGGCAGGGGGTAATAAGGCTGTCATGGGAGCGGTGCAGAGTAATATTTACCGCTAGCTTCCAGACGTGTGGGAAAAAGGGAAAGATCTCTCAGGGCAGAGAGCTATGGAGGAGTGAAGCCAGAGTGGCTTATCTTGGTGCATGCGGCTCTTTGGCCCTGTTTGGAGCTTCAGGTTCTGCAGTGCAAAGCAAGGGGTTTTTGGTAAGTCCCTCTGGCCAGGACCATGTGCAGCTGAAGTTCAGGGCAGGAGGGATCCCTGCATCTGTGGGACAGGAGCCAAACGATGGGGCAGCAACGATTATGGAAAGCAGATGCCGGAAAGACGAAATGCACCAAAACAGAGAGAGGTGTTGCCTTACCGGCTTTCACGTGTTGTGTCTGGAATCTGCAAAGTCCCAGACGTCATGGTGGGATTTCAGTGTCTTTCTCCGGCTCTTGGCTGCCCTCTAGTGGCCTCTGGTCGTGGTGGTGGGGTTTGTACGTTTGCTCCGGTTCTTGAAGGCCTGCTCACTCCTCCTGTAGGAGGGATGCTGTCTTAGGAAGTCTCCTGGGTCTCCAGTGTTTCCCTGCTCCGTGTATGGAGTAACTGAAACCGATCTGGGCAGTCTGGAGCATTCACACACTGTGGGAACGTGGACTTTGCATCACTCCAGGGTGACCCTGCCATGTCTTGAGGGAGCATCTGCTCGGACGGCAGCACGCATCGTCGTTCTGCTCACGAGAGCTCACATTTCCCCTTTGCACATTGCCCTGGCCGGTGTGGAAACGTGTTGTGAATCGATGGAAGCTCACCCTTCCTATGAGGACTAGCCCTTTAGGTCAGAAACGGCAGGCTGGGAGACCCCTCTAAATTCCTCGGCGTGTTCCGATAGGAAGAAGAGTATGCAAATAAAGGTCCCCTCACGCTCTCCCTGATTGTATTTTAAATCATGCATTTCTTTGAGCCCTGTTAAGGTCAGTGATCCTGTCGTCCTTAGTTTCGCTCTGAATTCTGAGGCAAGAATTCCGTGTCACCGGACAAGGAAATTGCCTGTACCTTTCCACTCAGGTGGGATAAACGCGAAGTGTGCACTCTCGTGCCCATATGTCTGTTGCCTCGTGCATGCGCCCGAGATAAGATTCCCACATCACTCATTCCGTGGCTCCTGGTTTTCGTTCTCCTGCTCTGCCCAGGTAGATGGCACGAACCCGGCACGCCACTCCTTTAACCGCCCCCCTCTCTCTCCCTTCCCCTCCACCAGCTGTAACTGCAATTCCACCATGCCACGGCCCGTGAAGGTGGTGTCTGTGGGGGGCCAGAGTTACCTTAGCGCCATCCTGAGGTTCTTTGTGAAGCAGCTGGCAAGCAAGACCTCTGACTGGCTGAGTTACATGAGGTTCCTCATCATCCCGCTAGGTAAGCGGAGGTGCGGGGGGCATTCAGTGGCTTGCTCACGTTCTTGATGGCTGTTGAGTGCAGCCTATGAAACCCAATAATGCTGCATTCCAGCGACAAAGAAGCCGCACGGTACAGGGCTGGCTTTCTCTCATAAAGAGAACGAACCCGCTGAACGAGCCGCCTGTCCAAAAAGAATCCTTGATAGAAGAGACTCGCTCTCCCTGACTTCTTGCACACTGTTCCTTTGAGGCAGTTTACCATCCGGTAGCACGTGTTGGAGAAGAGCTTTTTTTATCCTTCTACAGGTCACAATTGAGAGATTAATCAACTAATCCCAAACTCTTATTGAAAAGTGTGTTGCACTCTCAGGGTCCTATAATTAACTCTTCCCCTACTAGCTCTGGAAGGTGTTATTTTGTAGGCATCTCTGATTTTGATTTTATTTATTTCACTTTTATACCTCCCCGTAGCCCAGAGGGAGCTATTATCTTGCACTTGAATGTTTTCAGAAGTCAGTTTTATTGAGGCTTCAAGAGTAAGAAAAGCATTGATTGAAAAACCATTAATACATTTTTAAGAAGAACCTTATACTAAGAGATAAGTAAAGTGCATGACGCCTCACTCCAGAGCACAATAAACAGCCAGCTATTGGACGTCTTGTTTTATACATTTTAAAATAATTGATGCACACTTGCTGGGCATCCCGTGTCATTCAAGACAACTTTCCTGGCCTAGAAAGAGAGGCCCGACCTGGTTTTGGCCCAGGACAAAAACCACTCGCTAGAAGGAGAGTCGTAGCAAAGAAAGCTGCGTCGTTGCGGCTTGGGAGGAGGCGCTTTCCCAGCACCAAAGGGCAAGTTGCCTACGCAGCCCTCTGTGGAGCTTGGCGCTGGATGGGCAGGACGTGGCAGGAGAACCGTGGCAACAGAAGGGCCCTCCTGTCACTTCTCCACCAGGTTCTCATCCGGTGGCAAAGTACATGGGCTCCGTGGACAGCAAATACAGCGGGATGTTCCTCGACGCCACCTGGAGAGAGCTCTTCAGCAAATCGGAGCCACCCGCAACCGGTAAGAGCGGGCTTGGGTGAGTGGGGGCCAGAGCAGCCCTTTCAAACAGCTCCTGTCCTGCCTTCTGTTCTTGGGCACCTGAGCTTCCGCCAGAGGGACAGCAGCAGACAGCCTCCCCCTGTGCAAGGAGGATCGTGTCTTGTGGGGTTTGCGAGGAGAAGAACAGTAAAGCTTCCGCACTGATGGCGAGCCGGCGGAGGTGCAGCCCGCATGGGCACCCACGCCTCTCTCCCAGATCTGTGTTCAGCCCTTTGCTCTCTGGCCCTCCCACCTCCCCGGCTCGAGGCCTTTCTGGCTTCCCTGCAGACCCTGATGTTTCTTGTGGCCCGGAGCCAAACGCTGAAAGCACCCCCCCCCCCCCCCCCTTTCATTTGCCGGTCTTGACGCGCCGGGAACGTTCTGTGCCCTTCTCCAGCTCGGTATTCCCATTTGGGTTCTGTCCTTTTCCAGAGTCTTTGGATGTGGTTGGCCGGATCCTGCAGTATGTGGGCGGAGCAAACATCACCCACCAGCTGCCCGTGGCGGAGGCCATGCTGACCTGCAAACAGAAATGGTAAGACCGTTTCCCCTTTCCGTTGTGCAACGAGCGGACCGGAACTGTTACGTCAGTTTTGTTGGCAGCAGCCTAAGAGGGGCCACTCACGTTGAGGGTTGGCCCCGATGGCCCCCTGGCCCCTCCTGACTCTTCTCTCCCACGGTTTCGCTACCAAACCTTGAGTGCAGGCCTCCTTCAGGCATTGCTGCTCCTGTATGCAGTTTTCCTGCTCTTCTCATCCAAGTGTCTTCCTGCGAAACGCTGCATCTGAACGACCTAAACTCCAGCGGAGTTGCAGAAATGCCACTGGGAAAGGGGGAAAGCCCTTGTCCTCCTGCATCTCTCGTTCTCCCTTGCCTACCGCATCTTAACTCCTGTCTCCTTTGCCCACAGCCAAGATGAAGACTCTTACCAGAAGTTCATCCCTTTCATTGGGGTAAGAAGCTCTCGTTTCGCCTCCTCATCTAGTGGCACCTAGTTCTGTTGACCCAAAGCCCTTGTACTGGCACAGCTAGCTTAGGGAAGCCGAAACACACGCGAGCGCATTGAGCGCCACCAGCCCATCTCCCTTGCGAGGCAGTCCTACCGCCTCCCCTCCTCTGCTGATGCGGAGCAGAAGCTGTGGCTAAAATCCAGATGTGCTGAGATTCCTTCAGGTCACATCGTGCAATTTAACTAGTGCTACATTTATCTTCCTTGGCAAAGACCTTGGCAGGAAGCCTGGCTGGATCCCATCTGATGACTGCTGGAGCCACAGGCAACTGAAAGCAGGCATCCTGTGTGGGAGGGAAGCATCTTACAGGATTTGACTTGCTGCTGTCTTTTTTAAACATTCCGGATGCTTTCCTAAATCGGGCAGCTCACAAAACGTTGGCTTGTCATCTTGGCAAGCGACGGGCTGGGAAGCCACCAGAAGTGTGGTTTGTTGGCCGAGCAATGAAAAATACTGCTCAGCATTGGATCCATTTCTGCCATGGTTTCACGCCATAGTCTGTGCCCACCCCTGACCCATGAGTTAGGTGTTCAGCCCCCAAACCACAGCTCAGGTGTCCTGGCCCTCAGAAGACACCCGGGACCTTGGACTATTTACAGGAGGAGGAGGTGCATGCACTCGTTGAAAGAACGGGGAGGGCAACCTGAGAGCTTTACATTTTGGGTTGCTTTCCTTTGGAAAAGTTGGCAGGTGGATTTTTCTATACGTGCCGGATCTTCAGGCGTCGGGGGAGTGCTGCTGTCAGTGTTATGACAAGCCCAAATATATCTCCGCCCGCGTCCCAGAGCAGCTCCTTGTGACGTGGGCAGACGCGCGCTCCCTCTTGACAGCGGTGTGTCGCAGCGCCACACCCTTCCAGGCGATGTTCATTTTGGACCCTCCTCTTGCTAAAACGCAGAGTGGAAAGGCCCCCGCACAAAGGGTGCTTCCACAGTGCGGACGTCCGGGCAGCCAAGTTCCGGTCAGGGCCAGAGCAGGTCGTAGGCAGCCAGGCCAGGACCAGAAGTGCGCATTCTTCCTCCTGGAGCCAGAAGGGCAGCAGACAAAGGAATGTAACCCTTTGGGCTGAGCAAGGGCAGGCAGCTGCGCTCCTTCTGTGTCAGGCATGGCAAACCCGGAGGAGACATTTTGCCAGACTTCTGAGCGTGGGCGGTTTGAGCCCTGAACATGCCGAGATCTTCCAGGAGCTTGCTGACCCATGTGCCCCACTGCCAGCCCCAGAATGACCCGTTCGGGGGAGGGGGACGAGCAGATACAGAACTGGGGTCATTGGGATTGCAAGCAAGAGGCAGACTCAGTCACCCCACCAGCAGATACTGGATGCCATACAGTACCAGAAGGGTT
The DNA here is from genome assembly GCF_004798865.1 of Varanus komodoensis. NCBI lineage: Eukaryota > Metazoa > Chordata > Lepidosauria > Squamata > Varanidae > Varanus > Varanus komodoensis. The sequence goes on along the minus strand of NW_025336157.1, from coordinate 3,817,871 downwards.
CACCGTCCCCTGCTTGCCTTTCGTGGCACCCACATGCGGTGCTCTGCCTAGGGAAGGCTAGAGGCGTTGCGTTTCCACCCGCAGCGTCACCACCTGCCGTGCTTTATTTTGGAAAGGCCTCATCCCGAATCCCTCTGTCTCCTCCCCTGTCTCCTCCCACTCCTGCTGCAGGTGGTTAAAGTGGGCCTGATCGAAGATTCTCCTGCAGCCACAGGTACGGCACACCTCCGGGAGGCCCCTCAGAGCAAAGACTGGCTGTCCCGGTTACGCCACACGCGCTCTTAAATCAACGCCGCTTCCTGTCCGGGCACAAAACCAGGCTAGGGTTTCCTGGGCAAAATTGCCCTAGTTGGCCAAGAGGGGAAAGCATTGGCTTCACAGTATGCCAGGGCCGCAAGGCGAGGGCGGGTAGTGAGCCCGTGGCCCTCCCAGTTGGGTGTGTCCAACCCTTGGCTCTGTTGTGTGGAGTCGGACTCCAGCGCCACTGGCAGCGCCAGAGGCTCCCCCACCCCTGTCAAGTTTCAACTGACGATTCTCCAGCTGCAGGGAGGAAGGCTGTGAGGCTGTGGAAAGGGTGGAAGGAGGAAGCAGGCCCCATAATGGAGGAAGAGCCCCCCCCCCCCAGTGCACCCTTGCTCGCAGCCCTCTCTGCAGTACGTGAGCAGGGACATCACCAGGGGTGGGGAACCAGGGACACACGAGAACGTGGCCAGAGCGTCAGCCGACACGTGCAGGGGAATCTTGGAGCCACTTTCCTGAGCCTCCAAAGGCTGGGCAGAGGGAGGCACGGGGGCAGTTTTGTGTGCGAGGCATCCTGAACGCAAACGCGACGTGCGTGTGTCTTGGAAAAGGGAAAGCTGGTGCCACAATGTTAGGGAAATGCTAGTTTGGGCCCTTGTTTGTTTGTTTGTTTGTTTGTTTAAAACATTTATAAATTTATTTCACAACCATAATATAAAATAGAGTGAAAACACAATAAAAACCAGAACACATTAAAAATAATAATAAAATACAAGCGAACAATTCTAAAACAAAGGTCTATGGCATTAGTTACTAAAATATTTTTTAAAAAGGAAGGTCTTTGGTGCCAGAAAAAAAGGAAGGAGGGCGCCAGGCGAACCTCCTTGGGGAGAGCACTCCTAGTGCCCAGGAAAGCCCACGAGCTTTGTGTAAACGCTTTGTAACAATGCCTGACTGGCCCAGGGAGGAGGAACCTGGGGATTACCTGTAATACCTCCACCTGCTGCTGCGGTTGCCTGATGGCCGAAGGTTTGTGGCTCCTTTCCTTTCCAGGCGAGGGAGACGATTCTCCTGTGATCAGCCTGACGGTTCCCTCCACCTCTCCTCCGTCCACCTCCGGCCTCGCCAGGGACATCACTGCCACTCCGCCATCCTCTCCCTCCATGACCAGCGGACTGGCTGGCATGGGGTAAGTCCGTGTGGGTCTGGAGGCTGGTTGGGTGCCTTTGCTCGGAGAGGCGGACAGAAGAATAGGCTTTGCCCATGTTCGATGGGCTGGGCAGCTTGGGAAGACCTAGGCTTAAGGAGCAGGTCCCAAGGGATGGGACCCGCGAGTGCCTCTTTCACACGTTGGCCATGGTTTTCTTAGCATGCTCAGGAGAACACTGAGAATGGTGGCCCAGAGAGTCCGACGCCTCTGTGCTGAAACTGCCTTTCCTCCAGCTTCCGTAAACTCCTGACCTGGAAAGTTTCAGTGCTGATAGGCCTGGGGAGAAGCAGCACTTGGGCGGGCCTGTTTTCTCCCCGCTGCGTTGTAAAACGAGCGTGACTTCCTTCCTTCTCCCCTCTCTGGATCACAGGTCACCGAATAGCCCTTATGGTGATGTCATCGGGCTGCAGGTGGATTACTGGTTAGCTCAGCCCACAGAAAAGAAGAAGGAAGGCGAGAAAAAGGACGCCAGCTCCAAAAACACGCTCAAGAGTGTCTTCCGCTCCGTGCAGGTATCACGGCTTCCAAACAGCGGGGAAGCCCAGCTGTCTGGGACCATGTCCATGACTGTTGTCACCAAAGAGAAGAATAAGAAAGGTGAGCTCTGCGGGGCGGGACTCTCTGCTCGCGGGGGGACGGGGCAGGGAAACGCGTGCGGAAGAGGCTGCTGTTTTGCCTAGCTAGCATCTCCTGTTTCGCTAATTGGCTCCTCTGGGCTTCCTAGTTCCCACCATCTTTCTGAGCAAGAAACCCAAAGAGAGAGAAGTGGATTCCAAGAGCCAGATGATTGACGGGATCAGCCGATTAATCTGCTCTGCAAAACAGCAGCAAACGATGCTGAAAGGTAGTGCTTGCCTCTCCCATTGGCCGCTGGGCAGGGTTTTGAAGGGCCTCGGTAAAACCAAGGAGGCTTTTCGTTAGAGCGTTGTTGGTTTTCTTTGCAATATATCAAGAGCCTGGCTTGGCAGCTCCAAACTTCCCGCAGGTTTGTAGCAGAGAAGAGCAAGGAAAGGGTGAGCAGGGTCGGGCAAGCAAAACTGTTAGCAAGGGGTGGCTGCAGCTGCGTGGAAACTGCGATTCCAGAAGCCTTAATCCACCTGCCCCGTGTTACGGTTTGCACTGGCTGCCTCTCGAGGCACGGCCCCTTTACCCTCAGCCAGGTGTGAGTGGCGTTCCCTGCTGGCATCCGGCCCATCACACCTGCTCTGCTTGGCCTGGTTCAGCGGTCGCACCCTCATTCTGGATTTAGAAGGCCCAGCTTTGGTACCTGGCACGGAGAAGCCGGTTGATGGGTGAGAGTTCTGCCTGGCTTTCCGGAGAGCCTCTGCTGGTCGGAGCAGGCACGTGCCGGGCTTTTCCTAGGCCAGCTTCCTAAATTCACGGGAGACTTCTGTCCTTTCTAGTTTCCATTGACGGAGTGGAGTGGAGTGACATCAAATTTTTCCAGTTAGCTGCGCAGTGGCCAACCCATGTGAAACACTTCCCCGTTGGACTCTTTGGGTCAAAGCCAGCCTGAGGGTGGCCGCCCGGTGGCCCCTCCCGCATCCTCCTCGTTGTGCTGCGGTGTGGCATCGCCCCTGTCCAAACCATCAGCCAAATCGGAGCCGTCCTGTGGTCACTTCACCCGTGTCACATCAGTTGCTGTGTTGAACTGGTCACACCAGGGCCTCTGGTGCCGAGAGGAGAGACTACGTTTCCGTCTCCGGCCTCGGAGCTGCCCGCTGGCCGCTTTTCCTTATTTTGCTGCCACATCATGTCGTGGGTGTCCAGCCTCCGTCTCCGCTGCGTGTGCTGCATCTTGGGAATGAATTCCCAAGGACTTAGGTTCTGTCGGTCTCCCATCGCACCCGGCACACACCGCTTCCTTGAGCTGAGCTGGCACACCTGTGTCTTCCTGAAGAATGTTTTTTTGAGAACTTAACAGTCCACAAAAATCTGCCTTTAACAACATGGTTTCTGTTTTGCATTCTAGCTTTTGCTGAGCCAACTGAGAGCTTAGCTGAGCTCTCTCTTTTTCTCTTAGCCTTGACCTTTCCAAAAGCACAAAGTGGCAAAGCCCATGTGGATGGTCATTTTAGCTCCCAAACTGGACCTGAGCTTGGCCTTGCTCCTGGCAGTCGGGGCCTGTACTCCCATCTGCAGTTGCTCCCTGTTTCACTCTGTCTGGGTCATACCTGCCAGGCTGGTGGAAGGAGCACTAACATCTGTGTGAGACTGCCTTTCTTGGAAGAGAAGTGGAAGAAATTGCGGTGAAGCAGGGGCCGATGTTCTCTGTCAGTTCCACTCATTCTGGGGCTCTTGTGAGTTCACATTCATTCGCCTGTATTAGTGTTTTCTTCCAATAGTTAGTTTGGGGTTTTTTTTAACCGGGAAATTGCAACAAGCATTTCCCCCTTCACTTGCTAACTTCAGGTGGTGTTTGACTGAGGTGCATCTCCACTCCAGGTAAGACCCCACTTGCCTGTGAGATATCACAGCAGAACGAGAAGCAGAGAAGGCTGTCTGCTGTTTTTAGAAACAGGATTAAATTCCTTAGGCCACCTTCCCTGAAGCTTATCCTAAAAATGTCGTGGGACAGTTCTGTTGAGGGAAGCTTCATCCCAGCCGCGTCCTGTTTATATCAAGAGGAGTGTCTGCAGCTCCCGCCCGTGCCTGCTCTTGAGCTAGCCTTGCGGTGGGAAACAGAAGGCCGCTCTCGTGGGCTTGTTTAGCCCCCTCCGCAGCCTGCTCACCACAGCCGGGGTTTGTGTCCCTATCAACACATTTGTTCAAGCAGGTATGTGTAACAGAGCCGCCAGGAATTCTAGACGCCGTGCCAGCAGTCACAGGCCCTGCTCAGCTTTCCACTTTCTTCGCACCTGCTCTTCACCCCATGGCTTCTCTGTTAAAGGAAATACGTGGACTATCGACACAGGGTCTTGAGCGGGTCTTTTAGACGAGACCGGCTTCACCCCGATGCAGAATGGTGTGGCCGCTGCCGTCGTTCCGTGCCGCTTCGGGAGCTGAAGAAGGGCGGTTGTTCGCAGGAAGCCTGGCCCACGGGCGTTTTTGCGTGACCCTCAGCCCCTCGCCCACAGAGGCCCTCTCCCTTGCTACTCTTGGCTTCCGCGGAGGGAAAGCGGGAAAGCTCAAAAGCAGCTCCACCCGCGCTTAAGCTGGCGTGCCGCGCCGCCCCAGGTAGGAACCGCCTCACCTTCTCTCCTCGCAAACTTCCGCAGCAGCTCTGAGGTCCTTTCCATGATCCAGGCTGCTTCTGACCACTTCCTGACCAGCAATAAGGCCCGAAGCGGTGTGGCTCTGTCCAGACACGGAGCATGGAGGCCACTCTTGATTCCTAGATGCATTTTCTATTTATGAATGATCACATCACTTTCAGAGGTCTTTCGGGGTTTGATACGAAGGGGTTTCTTGCGCCCCAGAGGCAGTTCCATCCTCTCTGGAAGCCGTAGTGCTGGTTGTCAGGTAGTTTCGATGGAAGGGGAAACGGGGGGATGGCCTTGCGAGGACCGAGAATCAAACGGCACTTGGGCAATCATTCTGCTCCCTAGAGTGGAAGGAGGAGAGCTGTGGTGCTCTTTCTTCCAGGCCGCAGCCGCCCGTGGCCACGTCTTCAGAGCACCCTCCGGCTCGCCCTTGAGCTGCCCTTGCCGCTCCCGCGGTGATGGTGTGATTCCGGGCACCAGCGGCTCCACTCACGTTCCGTCCTTGAGGGCTGGAATCCTCTCCCAGGCTTAACTGAGATCTGTGCAAGGTCAGCTGGATCATATCTGATTCCCTTCCTCTTGCCGAAGAGTCTCAGTGACAGATAAAAGGGTCGGCGGTGCCAAGCTTGGCCTAGTCCAGCTGCTCCGGGTTGAGGGAAACCTGCCACAGAGCCAGCCAAGAGAAGCTGGCGAGGGGGCTGCCCTTCCAGGATTCCTCGGCCCCTGGGGGGCCCTTTCACGGCCCCCCACCCCCTCGAGCTCATTTTAAGAGGGCATTGCTTTTGGTTAGAAGCCAGAGGCTGCCCCCTGGCCATGTTTGCTGGTCTCCAGAGCTTGACACACTGGTGTTCTGGTCACCTCTCTGGGGCTGCCGAGCCCCCGCAGGCAGCGATCCCTGTTCGCCAGCAAGCCCCTAAGCCGCCCAGGGTCGAGGCAGTGCAGAACTTGGGGTGGATGGGATTTCCGTGCAGCCAGTCAACTCTGGGTTGCTTTTGGCCAATCTGAAACTGGGGGGGGGGGGGCTGCGGGGGTGTGCAAGCCGCAATAGGAGCGTGTGCCTGTTGCCACACCTTGGGCTTCCACAGGCGCAAAGCACAAGCTCCCCCCCAGCCAGGCCCGGGGCCAGATCCATGTGCTGTTGAAACCACCTGTGCTCCTCTGTCTGTCAAGCCAGCACACGGCTCACGTTTTCTCTGTTGTGCTTTCCTCTGCAGCCTGGCTGCTCAGAGTCCTGCTTTGCTAAAGGCATTTGCTTCTCTTCCCGTCGCAGCTGTGGCCTGGGCCCGAGGCGCCACGTCAGAACGTGGGCCTGTTAAGCTCCATGATGCCTCTTGCGAACCCGGGCCCTGGCCAGCTGGCCCCACTTTCTTCTTCCTTCCAAATTCCCAGCGTTAACCCACTCCTTGCTCACGACACCCAAGGGAGGTTTATTTCAAGAAGCGGCGAAAGCAGCTGCCCAGATCGCTCAGCAGCTGCTTGCTTTGGGTTGGACTTCTCGCCCAACCCGTTGCCTTTGTAGCGAGGATCACGACCCCCAAACCGGTCCTTCCACCACTCTCTCCCCTCCGAGGACGGTTAGTCCTGCTAGATTGGAGTCTTTTCCCTCCCTGAAGGAAAGCAGGCTCAAGGAGCTGAAGGGATACGCCTGCCTCCAGGGCTGGGTGGCCAGGAGGCAGTCCCATCTACGCCAGTTTGTACTCTGTGCCTAGCAGAGGGCAGAAACACAGCCTCCGAGCTTGGAAGGAGGGGTCACCCTGTGTCAAGGGTGCCCAGAGCAGCACCAAGCTTAATGAAGAACCCCAAGAAACACACACACTCCCTCTCTACCTAGGAGCCTTGAGTGCTCTCTAAGTTCCTCACACCCCGTTAGACGGAAGACCTACCAAAGAGTATGCTCTTCCCCACGAACAAATGACACTCCACGGCAAGGGCCACGGTGGGAGGCGTGTGGCTGCAAGAGCTCCCCACGCCCGCGTCCACTGCTTCCACACGGCCTCGCCTCAGATCTCATCCCCCGTCTTGACTGTTACAGTAAATGGGTCCATTTGAGGACTGGCGATGTTTCCTGTTTTTGCGGTGTGGATTTTGCACATTCTGGAACTATTTTTGTCTTATGATTCGGGTTGTCTGGATTCCCATGTGCTCTTCTGTGTCTTGGCCACTGTACATAAGTATGAGTTTTGTAGGTAAATCTCATTTTTGTAAGTGTCTCGATTCGCTTCCGTCTGGATTGCAGGCCCCATTCTCTCAAATGGTCCACATGAAACAATTTTGCTTCATTTGAAACGCGGAGCCTTGTTTGTATTCGATGCATTTTATTGGGGTCTTCCTCCCCCTTCCCAATTTTTTTTTTGAGTTTTTCATTAAATAAATTGTGTTCTTTTCTTAACACTCTTTGTGAGCTTGACCACTTTGTGACAGTTCCCCTGCAAAATCCCACCGGCAGTTGGGGTTAGCTGGCTGGAGAGTGGGCAGTGCAAGGAGAGGAGCCGTCAGAACGTCCACAGCTGAAGTGAAGGGAGTGAATTCGGATTTGGACAACATACCGTGATGCGAAAGCTCTTCTGTGCCCTCAAATCCGCTGGCTTTTGTTTGGGCCAGTAGCAACTCAGAATCCAAAACTATTTAGGGCTGGGTGGTGGTGCACTGTAGACATCACTCCAAGGAGATATATTGCAGCAGGACACGAATATTCTTTCAAAAAAGTAAAGCCACCTTCCTGGCTTGATAACGCAGCTGGTTCCTTGATACCGCAGCCATAAACTTGGCCATAAAACCGATAACATGAGATCCACACTCCATTAAACCTCATTCTTAAGTCATGGCTCTAGATAAAAGGAAACTTACTGAATTACTCCTGTGTTTTTTTAATGCAACAGCATTATCCATCTGCACGTGACTGAAACTATTGAAGAAAAGCCTGCTGGTTTTAGCCTGTGCCTGGTGCACCTTGCGTCTGTATAATCTTACAAGAGGAATGTTTTCCTCGCAAGAGGGCAAGAAAGGGGGAAAGCCTCTAAGATTACGCTTCCCACGGGCCGCTTTGAAAAGGTCAGCTGAAAAACTTTAAAAAAGCCTGCCTCAGTACTCAAGATACCCTGTTAATTGATCGGATGGTTTTCTAATTGATTTGTCTCACCATGCGGCTCTACCTAAGTATTAATTTATGAGTTCCCTTGAAAAGAGAACAGCTTGAATCGAACAGTCGGGCCTCAAGACTGCAGTGCAATCCCAAGCAGGGTTTGCCGGGTTCGGTGAAGGTCTCTCTCTAGGACTGCAGCTTTATTTATTTATTTATTTATTTATTTTCCGATTTATATCCTGCCTTTTTCCTACCAAGGGCTCAAGGCAGCTTACATTATTCTCCTCCTCCATCTTTCAGCATCTCTGAGGGGGAAGATTGTGACACATGCCACAGACACGCAACCCTCAGCACCTGTCCCCGTCAAGCCAGCATGCACCAGCAGACTAGGAGCTTGCTGTAGGGCAGACCTAGAGGGAACTGGGTTAAAGCTGCTCCGTCAAAACAAAGGCTGGTCACTCAATGTGGCAAACCGCCCATTTGCTTGGACGCAGAGTCCAAACTCGGAGTCCAAAACTGAGGATTGATTGCATCTGCTCGCCAAGCTTTTAAGCAGCATTCCCAGCCCCACCTGAAGAGTCTGGGCCTTCGCCCATAGGAAGCACGCCTGAGGCGATAACCTCTCCCTGCAAAATTCCTAACGAAATGAGGAATATCTTAATGAATCTTAAGCACAGCAAGCTTCTCCAAACTGGTGCCTTCCTGCCATGTTGGGCTCTAGCTCCCGTCATTTCTGTAGGGTCCCCCAGAGAAAGCGCTCTGGTGGGTCAAAGCATTTCCTTGCCACAAAGATGATAAACACATAATAGAGCATCCTCGGCCTGCAAAATGCCAGGAAAGGAGTTACAGGAGGCCGGGAAGACGCGGGTTCAAATCCTGTTCCTTGTGGAAGCGCGGGCTCGATCCCGCTCATCTCGCTCTGGGAACGGAAGACGTGCCCTGCCGGATCAGGCCGAGGGTCCCGCGTATGGAGGGCGCCACGTTGGGGAAGGCGGGCCTGGCAACCCCCCCCCCGCCGCCTGTGGAGACTACCCAGGCGGCCTCGCTCCTTCCTCCCCTTTATTTCTCCCCGCCCACTTTCGGCGCGGCGTTTTTTGTCACCCGACACTAAAAGGCCGCCCCCCGTGGCCCTCCCCTTTAAGGCTCTTGTTTTGGGGAGGAGCCCAGCGGTTGCCGGTGCCGCAGCGCCTGCCGGGAAGGATGTGAGGCCGCCGGTGGTGGAGGTGGAGCTGGAGCGGCAGGAGAAGCGGCGGTGCCGGGAACCGCGCCGGTACTTGGGGAGGGGCTGCGCGCGCAGGTACTTGGGGCGGGGGGGCGGGGGCCCGGGGGGCACTCTGCGGAAAAGGGGGTCCTGTGTGTCCCCCCGAAAAAAGGAGGGGCCCGCGGTGCTCCCCCCAAGGTAAGAGGGGGTCCGCTGTGTCGGTGGCCCAGGAACAGGAGTTGGGGGGTGTGTCCCCCCAAGAAAAGAGGAGGGGTCGGGTGTGCACCCCCGGGATAAGGGGGGCCTTGCGTGCGCGCGTGCGCCCCTCTGGAGGGGCTGGGGGCGCGTCCCCAAAAAGAAGGAGGGGTCCGGCGGGTCCCCCCACCGGAAAAGGGAGGGGTCCGGCGTGTGCGTCCTCCAGAGGGGAAGAGGGGCCTGGAAAATGTTGCCCGGAAACGGGGAGGAGCCTGGGGTGCGTGTCCCAAAAAAAGAGGAGGGGTCTGCAGCTGGGGAGGGGGGGAGAGCGAGGCCTGTCGTGCTAAGAGAAATGGGGAGGGAGCGCCCCACGCCGATGACATGGGTGGGAAAGGGGCTCCCGCGGAGCCAGGGGCGACGTGAGGGGGGTCCTCTCCGGGCCGGTGCGTGGGGTGAGGTTGGGGGGCCTTCAGAGGGAATCTGCGCCCCCTACAGTGCGTGCAGACAGAGAGTTGGTACGTTTTCTTGCCTGACAGCGTATGGGATTTTGGTAGGGCCCCTTGAGAAGGAAGGGGGAAGGGTAGGCAGGGGAGACTCCCAACCTTCAAAAGGATCCTCCCAGTACAGTAAATGAAGGATGGTTGTGGGGGGGGGGGGGGGGCGGAATCTTCCTAAACTTCATGGGTTCTGGGATAAAGATTTTTTTCTCAGCAATGGGGTGGTAGAGATGAAGCCCTTCGAAGCTTCAGGGGTACTCCATAAAGGGAATGTTGTTTTCCTAAGTGGCAAGGAACGTGGGGTGTTCAAGGGAGAGAAGCCCTATATGGCAAAATGAGCCCCCCATTTGGGGAAAAAAGGGTTGGGGTGAGTTTTCTGAAGCTAGTGGGATTGAGGAGTGTTTCCTAACATGAGGGGAATAAAATTAAGCAGGACGCACCAACCAAATGAAGAGTTGGTGATGAAGAAGAGTTACAGTGGAGTGGGGGTGAGGATGCCAGGAACCCCAGAGCTGAAAAAACATCTGTCATGGAAACGGAGTATCATAGAAAGGGGGAACTATATAACAAGAAGCGCTGCAAAAAAATCTCCAAAATATAGGAACGAGCACATTTTTTCCCCCAGGGGAAAAATGGTTAGGAAATGGAGAGGTGGACTTGAGAGATCGAAAAGGAGAGGTCATTAAAATGTAACTCTTCCCTTTTTTCTCCTTCAGCAAAAGTGGGTGGCTAAGCCTGATGGACCAAAGGATCCCCTGTAGGATGAGGGTGAGGTGTAACTACATTTCCAGAAAGAGGAGGGGTCTCCTAGAAGATGAGAGTGGAGTTACGTAGAGGTGATCCTGTTCAAGATATGGAAAGTTTATGGAATCCCCCCTGAGAAAAGCAGGGTAGGCAGCTAAGATCTCGATAAACCTCAAAGAGTAGGAAAGGAGGAGTAAAGATAGTCCCTCCCCTTCAACATGATCAAAGGAAGAAGAGGCCCCCCACAGAGGGGGGTGCCCCATACAGAGTCGGTAAGACTAAGTTTGAATTGCTTGGCTTTAGGGCCTTCTGAGAGCACACACGGAGCCATCACTCAGTAAGGAGGGACAGGCTGCAGGCTTCTCACCAGGGGTGGGTGGGCCAAAAGCTTGAGGAAAGAAAGAAGGAAGGAATTACTCCACCATCACCCCCCCCAAATAAAAACTAGAGAGGGATTCTTTAATGTTTCAAAAGGGGCTTCAAGTGGCACAGAGGAAGCAGTGCCCAAGGAGAAAAGTCCTCAAAGTCAGGGATGTATCTATCCTTCTGCAGGGATGCCAGATACAGAACCAGAGATGAACCTTCCTCATGGGGAGGAATCAAGGCGAGGCCAGAGATGGCCATGGAGATGTTGAGGAGAGAAGGGACAGGTAGTATTCCATGAATGCATATCATGAACAGGTGGGGAAATATCCTCACCCCCCCAAAAAGGACCATGTAAGGCTGAACAGCTAGTAACTCTTGAAAGTGCTGGCAAAAATTCTTCTGAAGGTGGTAGGATGAATTGAGGGGGCAAGTGAACACAGGAGTCACATCCCCCAACCCCGTCCCTAGAAAAAAACCCAAACAGCGCGCGCGCGCACGCGCGCGCGCACACACACACACACACACACACACACACACAGCGCACACACACAGCACACCCTAAGCAGGGCAAGGGCAAAGTCTTATACTGGTCAGAAAGTTTTGGAAAGACTAGAAAGATTGGAAAGGGAGGATGGGGTATTTTAGAGGACTGGGTTATATCCCACCGTTAGGTCTTAAGTTTGGTGTTGTAGGTACTTCTGATAGTTTGTGAGGGCCTGGATGGAGCCCCTGAGATGCATGGCAGAGACGTTTGTCTTTTCCTCTGTGACCTTGCTTTTCCAGCTCCTGCAAATGACCTTCGCATGCATTTTGATGGCCAGGCGGAAATGTTGAACACACAGAGTTCATGACAAAGACACCCAAGCATTTCAGTTAACTTGCCAGAGAGGCTGGGAGTGAAAAAAAGACCCTGCAGATTCCTTTCCAACCTCTGATTTGTGTGTGTGTGCGCACATGCTAGAACAGATATGCAGCGCTTCATCTTTCATGGTTTGGGGTGAAGGGGCGGCTGTTTTGCCCCTTTTTAATCTAAGCTTATGCGCTTGTACTAAGAAGATAGCAGAACCTATCTATATTAAATGGAGACCATTGGGCAAAGAAGGAAACCCAGATGCTTCTAATGCTGTTTCAGTCTATCACTTCTTCCTGCCTCTCCAAGAACCTTTTTAATAAAAGGAGAGTGAAATTACATAAAAGGACAGCACGAGGAGAGGGAGAGCTTGTTTAAGCCGGTGTGGCTGAGATCGAGGTGGTGGTGGTCTGGAAAACCTAGCTCATTAGTGGGTGGGGGTCAATCTCCTTTCTGTCCTCTTTCTGCCAAGACTCCTGCTTCCAAATCTGTTCCTGGTAGAGAGAGAGGAAACTGTTTGGCCCAGAACTGGTATTTAGACATGAGCTTCTGGCAGCCGGCGAGGAGAGCCCCGCGTTTGGGTCCGTCGTGGTGCGTGGGTGGGGAGTCTGAGCTGCTCCCTCCTGCGCTGCGACGGCGGTTTGGTTTTCCAGCTCGGGACTCCACGCCGCATTGCGTCTCCATTGTCCAGGTCTGAGCCAGCCACCTGCTGGAAGGAGCTGGGAACGGCAAGGACGGCTGGACATGAGAGAAGGGCGATGACGGGGAGCTATTTTCGCGGCCCGCCCTCCCTCTCTCTCATCCCTAACATGTTGCGGTTCACGTCATAATATCACGTCTGCATATCCTTCGCCTTCATTCGACGTGCTGCAAGGTTTATTACGATTAAGCAGCAGTGACTCGGGGCACCTTGACGCTGTGGCTTTATACGTTGTTGAACTCGGATACGTAACAGATTCTGGGGCTCTGCCTCACCTCGAGTTCAGCTCTCCATTCACCCCGCCCCACATTCTTGCTGCAGGTATTCAAAGCCCAGCTGCCACGTCACTCCCTTGCAGCCCATTCCTGTGTGTTTTGACTCAAGGCTGGTCCCCGTTTGTCCAGATCTTCCTCCTGGGCAGGGCTCAGATCACTGCTTAAGGATACCGGCTGCAACTCTGGGCCGGGGCACCGGGAACAAACTGCTTAGCACATGTCACGGGTTTGAAGGACTTGGCACTAGCGGGCGGGAAGAATGGCTCTCTGAAGGCCATGCGGTACATTTTGAGCAAGACCTGAGATTTGACCCAAAAAGCTATAAGCTTTGTTTTCTTTGTCACTTCGCTACTCCATGAGCTAACTCAAATAGCATAAAAGTCCACACACCTGTGCATACCTGTATTAGTCGTGTGTTTATGTAGAGAGAACTAGGAAGAACTGGTTTGAAATCCCTACTCTTGCACAGAGCTCCCTGGCTGAACTTAGAACATGAGAATTCGCCTTGCATTGAGTTAGCCCTTTCGTTCCTCCAACTCAGGGGTGTCAACACCGATGGGCAGTAGCTCTCCCAATTTTCGGGCAGGGTTCCTTCCTGGCCCAAGCAGAAGAAGTCGGGGGCTGAAGCGGGACCTTCTACAGGCCATGCAAGTGCCAGAGCCCCTCTCCAGAGCACGGGCGAGTAACTCTCCACTCAGCCTACCTCACAGGGTTGTTATCAGGATAAACGGAAGAAAAGATCGCACGCGCTGCCGCGATCCCCTGGCAGACCTTGAGTGACCACAGTGCTGGCTTACGCTAGGCTGCGGCTCTGTCATCTCCTGTCCTGTCCGTACAGGCCCAGCGATGGCGACCATGCTGTACCCCCGCGAGGAGAAGCTGGAGAAAATGAGCCAGGACGAGATCGTGCTGGGCACCAAGGCCGTGGTGCAGGGCCTGGAGACGCTGCGCAGCGAGCACCACTCCTTGCTGGCCACCCTGCTCGACACTGTCAGCTGCTTGGAGCAGCAGCACGAAGCCAGCGCTGCCCAGGAGCAGGCCAGCCTCTTGCGGAAGTCTCTGGAAGCCATTGAGCTGGGCCTCGGGGAAGCTCAGGTAACGCTTGCTGGATCGGGGCGCGGAACCGCTTTCGGCTCAGATTAGCTGCCTGCGGAGCTCCGGGCTGCCTTCTCCGGCCGGCTGCCACTCCCTGGTGGGGCCCCGCCAGATCTTTTGGACTGCGGCTCCCGACCACCCGACCAGCACCCATGCTGGCCGGAGCTGAGGGGAACTGAAGTCCTACGATTTGGTGATGGGGCGTTCTCCCCTGTTCTGTTCACACGGCCAGGTGCTCTTGTGAAGACGGCTTCCATTTTAGTTAGTCTGTGAATCAGTGTATTGCTGATGGTTGCTTGGAATGGGCCAGCCTTTTGTGGGCCAGATTTTTGGTCTATTTGTCTGTAACGATTATAGCGAATTCCCTCCAATTTCTAGAGGATCCTGCTATGGGAAGCGAGATGCTTGGGGGTGATCTGGCTGGCCTTTTCTTCCGTACGGAAGAGGGTCTCTTTCTGCATTTAGCTTGGGGGTTAGACGTAGGCGGGCTGGCTTTCGTGGTGCCCTCGTCCCCTCCCCAGCCCTGGGCGACGTCGGCCTCTGAACGGCGTGGGCCTGCTCTCACCACCTCTCCGGTTGCAGGTGATCATCGCCCTGTCCAGCCACCTGAGCGCGGTGGAATCCGAGAAGCAGAAGCTGCGGGCTCACGTGCGGCGCCTGGTGCAGGAGAACCTGTGGCTGCGAGACGAGCTGGGCAGCACCCAGGAGAAGCTGCAGCAGAGCGAGCAGTCCGTGGTCCAGCTCGAGGAGGAGAAGAAGCACCTGGAGTTCATGAACCAGATTAAGAAGTTCGACGAGGATGTCTCTCCCTCGGTGGGTGCTCCCCCGCTCTGTGCCACCTGCAGGCTTTGGAGGGCCCCTTGGGCAAGACGTTGCTCCGTGAGCCTGCCTTCCTTAGCACAGCTCCCATCATCCTTCACCACTGTCCGCGCCAGCCAGGGCTGATGGGAGCTGCAGGCCAAAACGTCTGGAAGGCCACAAGTTCCTCCCCGCACTGTAAATGAGCACAAGGGAAGGTGAGGCCTGATGAGCCTCAGTTCAGGGGGAGCAGGTTTTGCCGCTCGGGCTGCAGGCAGGCCGCCCCTTGGGTTCCTGCCCATGTGCTGCAGCAGGAGCGCCTCCGTCCTGATCGCCTTCTCTCTGCCCAGGACGAGAAGAGTGGGGAGGCAGCCAAGGACACCCTGGACGATCTCTTCCCCAATGATGACGACCAGGGGCAAGGTGAGTTGTGGCCTCTTTCCCAGAGCCACGGTGGCCTTCTCTGGCCCCACCAGCCGGCCCCGGAGCTCTTTCACCAGCAGGAGAGGAGAGGAGACGGAGGTGGGAGGGACCTGGCAGCATCCTTCAGGTCCTGGAAGGGCTCACCTGGAGGAAGGCGGAGCTGACCTGGCAGCGTCTCTCCACAGGGCCGGCTCACGGCAGCGGCGATGCAGCAGCCCAGCATGGCGGCTACGAAATCCCCGCCCGCCTGCGGACCCTCCATAACCTGGTGATCCAGTACGCCTCGCAGGGCCGGTACGAGGTGGCTGTGCCCCTCTGCAAACAGGCCCTGGAAGACCTGGAGAAGACCTCCGGCCACGACCACCCCGATGTCGCTACCATGCTGAATATCCTGGCACTGGTGTACAGGTAGGAGGGAGGGCCGGCTGTGTGCAGGTGGGGTCTTGGCTCTTGCCCCTAGAACTAATCTGGAGGAAACGTGTGGGGTGGTTCTTCTGGGAGTGAACCACTTGGAGGCTGCAGGGGGTGACATGCTTGGAACACCCCTCTATTTCAGGAGAAGATGGCAGAACTGCCCTGCATGTGGAAATCTAGCTTGCCAGGATGAGGCCTTCTCCCTGATACTCAGGCTGCCATGTTCCTTGAGAGAGCATTCAAACATGGCTAGGAACACCCTGCCCAAACTGTCTCAGATGCTGCAGTCCAGGAAGGACTGTACCACACGTCTTTTTGGTGCATTCAGAGGTCAGATTCTCTCCTGGCAGAATGACGAGCATGTTTTCCTCGCTTTCTAGGGATCAAAACAAGTTCAAGGATGCAGCACATCTTCTCAACGATGCCTTGGCCATCCGGGAGAAGACCCTGGGGAAGGACCACCCAGCCGTAAGCATCCTCTCAGACCATCCCAGCCCTTTTCAGCAAGACCGGGTGGTGCTGTCCATCACATTTACAAGTGCCCCGGCCTCCCAAACGTGGGCTATTTGGCAGGCTTCGGTGAAACAGACATGGCTTGCCCTGCGAGGGTGTCTCTTTGGCTAATGGAAGCCCTTGTGGTCCAGTGACTAGAATGCTGGACTGGGGCTTGGGAGAGCCAGGATCCAGCCCCCCACTTGGCCAGGAACCTTGTGTGTAGTTGGGCCCGGTCAGTAACTCCGAGCCCGACATCCCATGGCTGCAGCCATGAGGATAAAAGGGATCTTTTATGCTACCTTCATTCCTTCAGCAGAAAAGGTGTGATGACAGTAAGAAATACTGAATAAATACAGGGCTGAGTTAAAAATAGGCAGCAGTCTCTGGTCAGGCCCTCTCGAAGCAGTATATGACATGGCTGTGCAAACAGAGTTATCTTGCTGAAAACAAGCCAAAAACGTTCAAACGTAAACAAGGTTTATGGAAGAAATCCTGCTCTTAAGGATTACTTCTCCAGAGCTCAGCAGGGGTTGGGAGAGAGGGAGCTACGTCCAGAGTTCTCGGGCAGCCACCATACAGTCCTTGCCTTCAAGGCTTGCACTTCAAGCGGGGCCTTTTTGGGTGACTTCAACGCTCGGGATGTTTTCAGAATATTAATATGGGAAGGGAAGCAGCCTGGAAACACAAGCGGGAGTGGAGGAGCTCTGGTTTCTGAGAAACATGCCGCGTGAAACTCACCAAGGCCCCTCGATTCCTCACTTTGGAGAGTCCTTAGAGAATCTCTCTGGATGTTTGTCTTGAGGATTTACCCTGCCGCCATGAGGACTATCCTCTTGACTGTTCCGCTGAATGAAAAAGGGAGCTCGCAGCTCACCCGGGTGCCAGACCTGTTCAATTTCTGTGCTCTCTCCTTTGGGAGCGGACGTCATTCCGGGGCTTGTGCAGCGGCACAAACACCCAGAGAGTTTGAACCACACAGTAGCTGATGGGGAGGGGGCTTTTCCCTACCCAGGTGGCTGCTACCCTCAACAATCTGGCCGTGCTGTACGGAAAGCGGGGCAAGTATAAGGAGGCGGAGCCGCTGTGCAAGAGAGCGCTGGAGATCCGAGAGAAGGTACGTCGAGAAGGGCACCCTGGCTGCCCCTCGTTCTGGCCAGTCTGGCCAGCGGCCACCGCCACCCCAAAAGGCAGTGCAGCCAGCCCTGTGGTTGCCTGTCAGCCGTGGTGGAGAACATCCTACGCCAGCTGGGGGCACACAGTATCGGGGGGGAGCCCCACGTGCTCCGTGTCTCTTGGTCGTGCTGGGCCGCTGGCGCAACGCCCGCTCTTCTCCCTTGCCGAGCGCGCCGTGCTGCGCAGAAACGAAGTTGCGTGTGCCCTGGAGCAAGTGACGGGAAGACCGTTCTCTGCCTCACGTCCAAGGCAGCTGCTCCAAATCGAAGTAGGCCCTGCGCGGCAGAGGGTCCAGGGGCCGAATTCGGTTTGGGAGAAGGTGCATTTGCGCCGTGGGCGGCCGGGACTGAAGGTGGAAGGCCGTTTAAATCTAAAATCCCCACTGCCAATAACTTAAGTTGTCGGAGCGTCCCCTCAACTCTTTAAGAATTGGTGGGGCAGGATCTGCATGGATCCTGAACTCCCCGGACGTTTGGTGGCTGGGAGGAAACGGGGGAATGGGGACTACAGACTCGCTGGCTATGGCCACCTCGAGGTTCTGCACTGCTGGAAAAACCAGTACGGGGATTGACCGAGGTAAAAGCGACATCCCTAGGCAGGAAAGCGTCTTGTACGAAAGCAGGATTTCTCCCGCCCCTTCCCCCTGCACGAAGCTCAGAACAGCCCTTCCGTCTCGGTGCTCTCCTCCTGTCCCCTGCCCCAGGTGCTGGGCAAGTACCATCCGGACGTGGGCAAGCAGCTGAACAACCTGGCCCTGCTGTGCCAGAACCAGGGCAAGTATGAGGAGGTCCAGTATTACTACCGGCGTGCCCTCGAGATCTATGAGTCCCGCCTGGGGCCCGACAACCCCAACGTGGCCAAGACCAAGAACAATTTGGTGAGGGGCTGGTGGGGGCCCCCGAGAGAGGTTGCCGGGGTGTGGGGCGGGGAGCTTGTGCCGGGGCTGCGGGGAGGAGGGGGAGGCGAGGCAGAATGAGGAGACCCTTCACGGACTGGGCAATGATGGGAGTGGTAGTACCAGCTCCTCTGAAAGGCAGATGCAAGATGCAGTGGTTCTTGCAGTGCTGAGGCCATCGGAGGGAGTGGAAGTGCCAGCTTCGGCTTCTTCCATCTTCTCTGGGCATAAGCCCAGCTGACGGCAGCAGAGGAAGCAACAGACCTCTGATTTCGCTCCGCTGCAGCCGCATGCCAAGCTTTGCCACTGAGCCTCTAGTGCCGGAGCTGGTTAGCTTTCCTCGGCCCTCCCAGTCGCTTTTCCTTTTGCATTGTAAACCTGCAGGCTCGGGCTCTCGCTTCGGAACTGTCTGCGTCCTTCCGGATGCCCCTTACAGCCGCCCAGCAGGGTAAAAATGCTTTGAACGACTGACTGTCCTCTTGGCTAACCCTCAATATCCCCTTCCAGGCCTCCTGCTACCTCAAACAAGGCAAATACAAGGATGCTGAAGCTCTCTACAAAGACATCCTGACCAGAGCACACGAGAGGGAATTCGGCTCCGTCAACGGTGAGAGCAGGAAAGGGGGACGGGCCACAGGGTCACGCAGTAGAGCAGCCTCTGCTGTGCTGGAGACCCTGGCGTGAGGCTTCAAGTCTCTAGAAGTCATGGAGGTGACCAGGATGGGTGGGTGAGGAGCGTTGGCGCTTGCTTGCCTGGCTTCTAGAGCAGCAGTGGGTGGTGGCGCCTCCCTTCCCGCTGGGCTGTTTCCCAGGGACCTTCCCCCCGGGGTGGTGGGCAAAGGGCACGATCCGCTGGTGCCCGTTTGGTTCCGAGATTCTGGCCATTGGCTGGCTGGGCAGGTGGTTCGTGGTTCTCAGCTACATGATGATAATGAACTGGTTCCTCTTCGTGCCTCTGTATTGCTGCTGCTGTTTTAGAAACTTGATAAATTATGTCAATTTCTGTGCTTGTTGCCTCATGTAGCTGACTTTATTTTGTTCAGGTTTGAATTTTTGCACTTTGGTTTATATTGTATTTTATTATCTCTTGTGTTAACGTATCTTGTATTTTAGTTGGTGTAAACCGCCCTGAGAGCCTTTTATGGCTGAGTGGCGGGATAGAAATTTAACGTAATGATTTTTATGTATGAATTACACATTCTAATCCTCATTTGGAGAATAGTAAGAATTTCATGTCAGGAACAGTCCTGCTGGTTCTGTGGTCCTTTTTTGTCCTTGCTGTAGATTTGACAGCTGCGTGTTGTTGTTGCTTTAATCTCTTCCATTGGTGGTGCAGTAAAGAGACCGAGGAACTTCCCTGGCCGCTTTTTGCCGAGTTCTTGCGAAGTTCTGAAGCAGCGGGAATCTTTCTCATGTGCTGCCTTTTTCCTTCAGCAGTTCCCTCAGTCTTTCTTCACAGGGCAGTGCTTCCAAACCCTGGGAGATACGCCCCATCGCGGGGCTTGGCGAGCCGGGCCTTAAATTCCTCGACCACGTTCCACAGAGAGCGAAAGCCTCGCCTTGTTTTGCTCTGTCAGTGTCCTTGCCTGAGAGCGCTTGGCACAGAAGGGTCTGGATGCTCGTCTGAAATGCGCGGTACAAACCACGGAGATCGCTCCCGGGCGTATCCTAGCCCGGCAGTTGGCCACTGGGCTTTGTGGTTTCAGGCACTTGCCCCCACCCCAAACAGCTGATGGCCCAGAATATGCAAGCAGGCATGCTGAGATTCCCTCTGGGACAGCCGTTGCTGGTTGGCCCACAAAGCATCAGATTCCATTTTGGGGAACTTCTCAGGGGCAGCACTCCAGTGGCAGGGGAGCAAGGACGAGATGCCGCAGGGCCAGAAGACCAAAACCCGCACCTTCTCTTAGCTTGAAGACCTTGCTGCCAATAAAGAAACCTTAGGAGAGTTACTTCAACATTTTGGAAGGGAAGTGCACACCAGCGCGGTGTAGGGGTTACGGTGTCGGACTGGGGACTCGGGAGTTCTGGGTTCTAGTCCCCACTCAGCCGGGAAGCACTCTCTGCAACTTCCGGCCGGCCGCTGACTCTCTGCCTAGCATACCTCACAGGGTTGTTGTGAGGACAAAATGGAGGGGCAGGCTCATTAGGTAGCAGAATGGGCCCTCCCTGCCACAGCCCCCCTTTCGTCTGCGGAACGTCCTGGGAAGAGCTGGGCAAGGGCTTCTCCCTGAACAATTTAGCAGCAGGCAAGGCTGCCCTAGATGGACTGGCAGTCTTGCTCTCTGGAAGGCAGACCCATCTATCTATCTATCTATACTATATAGATAGGTATAGATATATATATATGTATAGGTTATATATGGGTGTATACACACACACACACACACACACACCCCTACCTACCTACCTACCTATATAGGGGTGTGTGTGTGTGTGTGTGTGTGTGTGTGTATGCATGCTATATGTATGTATGTATATAGCATTTGTATGCTGTCCCACTGCATAGCCTCGGGACAGCTTACATAAATAAAAGGAGCGCTTACATCCATATATGCCCGACCGCCCCTTGAGATCTGCGGCAGAGGCCCTTCTCCGGGAACCCTCCGTGAAGGAAATTAGGAGGGTAGGTACTCGGAGGAGGGCCTTCTCTGCGGTGGCGCCCAATCTTTGGAATACGCTCCCCAGAGAGGTCCGCCTGGCGCCGTCGTTATTTGTTTTTCGGCGCCAGGTAAAGACCTTTTTATTTAAACATCATTTCAATTGTTAAAACATGTGATCTGGCTGGGGCAACTTCTTCTTCCTTCTCTTTCTCCTCCTATATTTTTATTTTATACTGATAACTTTAATTTTGTATTTGTAAATCAATGTATTTTTTTGTATTTTTATATTTAATGGTAATTTATTATGTACTATTGTATTTCAATGTATTTTATCATGTTGTAAGCCGCCCCGAGGTTTCGGCAAGGGGCGGCATAGAAATGTTAATAATAATAATAATAATAATAATAATAATACAGATAAAATCCAGATCCACCCTGGCTGCATATTAAAACCTGTAAACTGATATTAAAAGTTATTAAAATAGCGTTGAAATAAAAAGGTCTTGGCCTGGCGCCGAAAAACAACGACGGCGCCAGGCGGACCTCTCTGGGGAGCGCATTCCGTAGGCGCATTCTATTTCCTTCTCACTCCGCAGGGGACAATAAGCCAATTTGGATGCACGCCGAAGAGCGAGAGGAAAGCAAGGTACTGCTGCGATTTTGGACAGGGAGGGGAACCCTGTTATCCTTGCCCAAAACTTTGGGGCAGAATCCAAACCATTCTGACTCCCTACTGCTTTTTCTTATGTTACTCCTCCAGAATAAGCGCAAGGAGAAGGACAGCGCCCCCTATGGGGAGTACGGCAGCTGGTACAAAACCTGTAAGGTAGACAGGTAAAGTATCTGCACTTTTATTCAGGTATTTTTTTTATTAATTCATAGCCTGCTGAATAGTCCAGAAAGACTCTCTAGGCAGCATACAGCAAGCAGAAAACAAAACTTTAAAAACTAACATTAAAAATATAAATAACAATTTATAGTAGTAATAATTTAACAAAGATCATTCTAAAACATGTCAAGGTGAGACGGACAACCACACTAATTACTAAAATCCCAATAAAATTCGTAAACATCTAAAATCAGTTGTTAAAATCAATGGGTGGAGAAGAGAAGTTTTTTGCCCAGCACCAAAATGAAAGCAGAGGTGGCTCTTTCAGAAGAGTTTCTGGCCCAGATCTTAATGGCAAGGTAGCCATATACAGGAGAAAGCAGTCCTTCAGGTAGCCAAGTCCTATGCCACTAAAGTAGGTTGAAGCCGGTTGGGGTTGGGGTTCGGGTGTCTGTGACCCACCTGCCCTTGTGTTCTCTAGCCCCACGGTCAACACGACTCTAAAAAGCTTGGGTGCTCTGTACCGGCGCCAGGGCAAGCTGGAGGCCGCAGAGACGCTGGAGGAGTGTGCGCAGAAAACCCGCAAACAGGTGTGTGTTACATCGCAGTTCCTAAAGGGCAGATCTCAACGGTGGGGGTGGGAACATGCGTGTGACAGGCACTGGCTTGTGAATACCGCTCGCCTGTGGCGAGTGAGAATTGCCTTCAAGTGTGGCACAAAGACGTCCCCACAGCTCTCCTTGTTAAACTCTGGAACTCACTGCCACAAGATGGGGCGGTGGCCGCACCCTAAAAGAGGACCGGGCAAATCCTAGGAGGAGAAAGCTCTCCGTGGCTATTAGTCCTGAAGGCTGTGTGCCCATGCACAGCAGTTGCTGGGGCACATGGGTGGGAGAGTGCTCTCGCACTCCTGTGTTGCCTGTGGGTTTCCTTGGGCTGCTGGCTGGCCCGGTGCAAACAGAGTGTTGGGACAGAGGGACCCTGTGTCCGATCCAGCAGGGCTTTCTCACGTTCTTCCAACACCAGGAAGATGAAACTCCGAGAAGCTGAAAGTGTTCTCCCCTCCGTTTTTCTCTTCCGCAAGGGGGAGCGGAAGGGAGTGCGGAAGTAACGGTGGGCTGGGGGATTGGTACCCCTCCTCCGTCCAGCACTGGCTGAGCTGGTGGCTCCGGCTGATCTGCACACTCCCCCAGGGCATGGACGCCATCAACCAGAGCAAGGTCGTGGAGCTGCTGAAGGATGGGAACCAGCTGGAGCACCGTCCGAACCGCGAGGGAGCCCCTGGCGGCAGCAGGTGCGAGGACAGGACCGAACCGGAGGACGCAGCCACGGAGTGGACTGGGGTGAGGACCAGCGAAGCTAGCGAGCTCTTGCTGCAGGTCAGATGCTCCTTTCTCTGGACAGAAGGCTGGATGAGACACGCCAAGGGTTGCCGGCTTTTTTCCGTCCTGGCAAACCCGTGTGCGGTTGGGCCTTCAAGTAGTTTCGTTTTGCATCGCCGGCTGCAAACACGGTTCACCGCACTGTGCAGTCACGAGTTGCACGCTCAACGGGTAGCCGCGCGGAATTCGTGCGCACGTTCCGAGCCTTTCAGAACCCGTTGTGGGTGTCGGTGTCCCGTACGACAACCCATTAATGAGCTGGTCTTCAAACGGAGCCTTCCGCCTTCGAGAAGGCTGAATCCCCTTTCTCAAGGCCGACTTAGTGGTACTTGGCACTTCCAGCTACAGTGCGCTGGAGGGTCTTGTGTTTGGCCCCTGCCTTTTTTGCCTTCAGCCTTCCTCCCCGCCAGCTCCTGGTGTAGGGCTAGGAAAGAGCTCTGCCTGGTAGCCGCTCTCCGGGGGGACCATGGACGCAATTTCCTATCAAATCCACACTTTATTCAGAATGCTGAGGACTGGAAACTTGCTTCATTGTTAGGGGAAGGCTAACAATAGCGGCAGAGCTCCTGTTTTGCATGCAGAGTCAGTTTCTGGCGTCCCGAGGTAGGCCTGGAACCCCGGAGAGGAGCCGCTGCATGAAAGCTTCCCACATTCCTAGGACAAACTGTCCGCACTGGCATGAAGACATTTGCAGTGGCTCTCTCCCCGCCTCCCCCCGCCACCCCCCCCACCAGGCTGCTTCTCACCATTTCCATGACTTCTTTCTTTCCTCCCCTCCCCTCCCCTCCAGGTGGGCTCAGGAGCTCTTCGACGCAGCGGCTCCTTTGGGAAGCTGCGTGACGCCCTGCGGCGGAGCAGCGAGATGCTTGTCAAGAAGCTGCAGGGCAGCAGCCCGCAGGAGCCCAGGAACCCAGGGTGAGTGGCTGGGCTTGGGGAGCAGGCGATGGGGAGCTGTGGAGGGCGGGAGAAACTGCCCCAGGGCGGCTCCTGGGTGTAGGAAGCGACCCGTGCCTACTGAAGCGACCGACCGACCGACCAAGCACCTGTTCACAGTTCTGATATTCCTACAGCTGGATTCCAGCTGGAGCAGCTCTCGGGGCCTCATTCTGCGGGTGGGCAGGATCTAAAATATGCTACTTCACAGCTCTGTAGAAGAGGCATTTCACCCTTTAGGAGCACGTGGTTTATGGGATGGCCACAACAGCCAGGAAACTGGGCGTGGAAGCAAGTGGGGCCATTGCACAGGCCAAACCAAGAGCCTGGGCCCAGGTTTTCCACCCTGGCTGTCTCCTTACACTACCCTGCTTTTCCTGGCTATTTTCATGTTTCTGTCATAATAAAAGGGAGGCCACGTTTCTGATTCTCCTGAAATCCACTTGGAGGGAAAGATTTTCCCTTCGTGCTCATCCGCAACCTTTTTTGTTGCCTTCCCAGAGTTTATTTCTTAACATTTTTATCCTGCCCGTCAGCCAAGCGGCGCTCAGAGTGTTCAGCAAGGGTCCCACCCCCCCACCCATTTTCTCCGTCCTCATGGACCGAACCCCCTGACTTCTCCGGCGCCTTCTCTCCCCTGCAGGATGAAGCGGGCCAATTCACTGAACTTCCTGAACGAAAGTGTAGAAGAGGAATCAAGCCAGGTAGGTACAGGGGCCTCCACCTTGGGACTGTCCATTTGGGGGGGGGGGGTTTGGTGAGCAGGGGAAGGAAACGGTGGTTTCTTCACAAGCGTGTGTCCCAAACATTTGTCTGCCCAATGAAGAAAATTTCAACGGTGCCATCCCCCGCACCACACACACACGGTCGGAAAATAATTGCCACCTACAATTCACTTTGAATTAACCCGTCGTTGCTGCCCAGTTGCTTCCAGCATCCCCCCGCGCACAGTGGTCACCCCCTCTCCCCCTTTTCCAGGTGACCAGCAGCCTGTCCGACAGCCGGGGCCTCAGCGCCAGCAACGTCGACCTCTCCCGGCGCAGCTCCCTGCTGGCATGAGGAGCAGCCCAGCCCGGGCTGGACCACGAAGCCCCGCGCCACGTCGGACCCCTCCTGCCTTCTCCCCACTGCTGCTGCTGCTGCTCCTGGAGCACCTGCCCCGGCACGGCGCCAGGAGCCACCCGCGCTGTGGAGCTGTGCCGCAACTCACCCGGTGTGGCCGGAGCGGCACGCTTCCCCCCCCCCCCCCGCCGTCACACACTGACTCGCACTCACGACGTCTTCCTCTCCACCGCCAGCATGCGGCCGCCACTTCGTCCTCGCACTTCACTGCTGGAAAAGACTATAGTTCGCAGGACAAGTGCGGCTCTGAAGTCTGTTGCCTTTGCCTTTCTCCCACTCCGCGAGAATCCCTCTGCAGCCGAGCCCCTCGGAAAGACTAAGGTGATCTAACCCGTCACTAAGCAACCCAAAACTGCACTGTGTGTGTTTGTGTGTGCTACTCGTTTTTCGGCAGTCTGTTCCTGGGATGCAGGGAACTGTGGTTCTTGGGTGGTGGGTCGGAGAAGAGAGCTCCCTAGATTCATCTGTCAGGGAAAGACGTGGCAGGCAAGGGAGAAAGATGGGGAGCGGAAAAGGGCAATTCGGCAGCCAAAGCCAATTCCGGCGCACGGAAGTGACGCTCCACCCTGCTGGGGCAAACCCAGTCAGCTGGGAAGCCGGGGCAAAGAGGGCCAGGCACGTCTCCTGACTCAGCAGCCTAGACCAAGAACTGCAGTTCCCCGGGTCCCTTGCCACAGCCCTGTTTCGTTTCTCCTTTCTCCCGGCGTGCGTGTCTCTGTCTGTCGTTATCATTTGTGTTTTGGCCTCAGGGAGATGCTGTGCCCTTCAGACCTCCAGTCCCCACTCCGAACCATCCATGTTCGTACCCCCCGCTGCATGCTGCGTCTCTCGTCTTCCCCTTCCTCATCCTGCGCTCCGCCATGTTTCTCTTGAATGCCTTGACAGTGGCGCCAGCACCGTCCCCCTGAAAACGTGTCCCCCTAGTCCATTTCACGCAGTGCTGCCGTTCACGCACGAAACATCTCTTGCCTGCGTTTCCCTCCTTCACCCCTCAAAAAGAGGGTCTGGGGTAGGGGGAAGAAGGCTTGCCTCATGGACGCTGCTCGCTTGCACCAAGGTAAAGCACGGCTGGCCCTCGCCGGGAGAGAGACTGGATGTGGGGCCTGGTGCCGCCCTTTCCTGCTGGACTCGAGCGACAGCGAGGTGGGAGCGGCCAGCGCGTCATGCGGATGCTGCTTTCGGGAGCGGAGTTTAAACTGGCTGTCTGACTAACTGCACCTTTTCTGCAGTCGTTCAGGACTGACTGTTGTATATGAGCTTGAAACTGGAAGCATCTTCTGGGCAGATGGGGAGCAGGCATCATTTCAGAGTGGAAATTCAGGTTTTTCCTAGAGTAAGAGCAGGGGCAGGTAGCCCTTTAGAGGTGGCTGGACTGCAGCTCGTACTGGCTGTGGCCAGAAGCAGGGGCTGATGGGAGTCGCCGTTCAATGCCCTGCACCTTAGCAAGGGCAGACACGCGTTTCCCCCATCCCTGCTATAATTTGGGAAGTCAGAGGAGGTTCAGCTGCTGGTCTGTGCATTTCTTAAAACCACCTCTGACAATATTCAGCTCTTCCTGACTCGTCCCCTTCCAGCTGTGCTGGACAACAACGCCATCATTCCCACCCAACAGTGCATGCTGATGGGAGTTGGAGTCCAACCTATCTGGAGGGCAACAGGCTCAGAAAGGATAGTCTACACACTAAATAAATCTGCCATCTAGAGCAATGTTAAAACTGCAGCTAAAAGCTGGAGTGGGCACACAGACCCTTCTGCATCTGTGAACTAACCCACCCACCCCTACCGAGAGCACATCCCTTTCCTCAAGGCCGCTGCTGTCCCAGGATTTCTGGATTTAATTTGGGGGAAGGTTGCTGTGACTCCTAGGGTGCAATCCTATGGGCTTTTAGGCAGAATGTAAGTCCTGCTATTCTCCTGCAAGCCATAGCTGTCTGGGAAACGCTGGGAATGAACACGCCTTATTTTCTGTCTAAACCTGCATCGAATTGTGCACTCAGTCGCTGTTCAAGATGGAGAATCCCAACGACTGCAAATCCTCCCTTCATTGTGCTTCACTAGGGGAAGAAATTGTCTCTACTGGAATTAACTCCTTCCTGTGCAGCAGCTATTTAAAAATCAGGGGTCTCTTCTGGAAATCCTTTGCCTGTAGTTCAAAAGAGGAGACAAAGGGGTTCTTTAAAACGCACCGTGCAGCCCTGTCTCTTTACTGCAGCTGGAGGTAAGCCTTGCCTACTTCCCCTCTCCTAGGAATGGCCCTGCAACTGGGCAGTGCTCACAGCAGCTTGCCTCACTTGAGTGTGAGTGTGTTTGTGTGTGTGGGGTGGGATGAGAGGAAGGGAACTGACGGGGAGGGGCAGATTTTGCTCTGTATTATGTTGCTATAGAAATAAAACTTGCAAAAAGGACAACCCCCTGGTGCATCTTTCCCTCCCCTCTCTTTCCCCGCCTCTCAAATGAACTTCAGCTCTGCTCTTTATTGCCAGTAAGAGTTGTGGCCCTCCCGTGCAGGCTGGCATAATGTGAAAAGGCTGATGGGTGTATCTGAGGTTGAGCATTACTCCAGTTTCAGGAGAATGATTCCACCCACAGCAAAACCTTGACAAAGAAGGGGGCGAAGGTAGGCGTTTCAGAGAATCAAGATGTTGGCTGTGTCTTTTGTACCTGTAGCAGACAGCTACGTGAGCCTTCCCCATATTCCCCCTACCCCTTAATCACGCACAGCGACATTCAGTTCCAGAACTCAGTAAAAGTCGTATCAGTCTTCTATTCCCCCTTCCACAGCATGCTGGAATAGAAAATATTTCTGAGCTGCTTCATCTCCCCTGTGCTGGACACGAACATGCTTGGCCCTCTTAGCTGGCCTATTGCTGTGTATGGCAGATCTGAAGCACAACTTAAACGTGTGTCTTTTTCAAACTTGTCACCTGTGAGGGTGCTCATAGAACCTCAGGCCTGGGGGTTAAATCCAGTGTGATCGTCTGAGCTCTCTGAGAGGACCATATTCCCTTGCCTAAACTTGTTTCCATTCCCCAAACACTGATTGACGAGGAGAGCACTAAAGTTTAGTCCCAAGTGTATATCAATGACAAGAATAGGATTGCTTTTTACATTTTAACACACATTATGCAAAAGAAGTGCATAATGTAATATTGCAAAAAGATAGTTTATAGGTATGTTGTCCGTGTGCCTCCAATCTATATTTAAACATGCCACAATTGAGATGAATTAGTGCATTTTTATTTATTTCTGTAGTTCTCTGGGAGGATTATACCAGTTCATAAAACAAAACAGTAACACAGAAATGTCCGAAATTTTAAAACGGCTACAATATTTAGTACAGAGCAGACCTTGAGGTAGTCTTCCCCTCAACCCAAAAAACATCCCAAGATATTCTTAAATGCCTTGGCATAAAGTGCTGTCAGCCTGGGGCCAAAAGGATGAGACAGCTGGCACCAGCATTCCATGGTTATGGAGCCACCAGTGAAAAGGCTGTTGCTCCCCTCTGAGCCCCTCTCCAAGTTTGCACTTGGAAGAGATATTGATGATTGATTGTGGTGTATAGAAATCATATGCACACACTCATATTTAAATACAAGCACAAAAATTAATACCTTAATAGTAATTTTATTCATGTTAAAATAAAGTTAATATACACATATGCAAATAAAATATATAGTATTCAAACATACTGTTTTGCTTATGGATAATAGAGGTCAAATAGTAGCAGACTTACATCATTTGAGATCCCGTGAGATGCAATGGCCCAAGTACTGGACTGACTCAGGAGCTCCGGGTCCTGGACCCTGTGTCGCCATGAAGCGAACTGGGTGTTTGGCTAAGTGATGGACTCCGTCCGACCCACCTTACAGGGCTGTTGTGAGGACAGAAAGGCGAGCAGGATGAGGGCGATGCAAGTCGCCTTGGGCATGCCCCTCGCGGAAAAAAAAAGCAGGATCTAAGTGTAATAATTTGACGGCTCGTCACCCGGGGGGGGAGCCGGCCGCGCTTTCGCACACACTGCGCCGCGCAACGCCCTTTGGCCAGACGGGCTGCCGTAGGGCGAGCTCTACTGACGTCACGCGGACGCCAGGAGTGGGGTGAGGAGCTTGCGCGTGACGTGTGAGTTTGGAACGCCCTTTCCCGTCGTGCCGCGCGGCCGGGCAAAGGAAGGTTCGGAGTTCTTCGAAAGGCGGCCGGTCTAAGGACGAGAGTTCCGGGTGGAGAGGGGGGAAGACTACAATTCCCAGCACGCCCCGCGTCGAGTGCGCATGCGCATTGATAATTCGCACCTGGGGGGCAAAAGAGGGAGGGAGAGGGGAGGAGGGAGCTGTCGCCGCCATCTTGTGTGAGGGAGCGACCGGAGCAGCCAGCCAGGAAGGAAAGGAGGAAGGAAAGGAGGGAGGGAAGGGAGCAGCCAGCCAGCCGCCGACCCACCGCGGAGGAGCCGCCATGAACCCCGAGTAGTGAGTGTCCGCCGACCACCGAGGTTGACGCGGGGGCTGCGGGAGGGAGGAGGTTGCCCTATCGCCCAATGCAGGGCTCCCTGACCCCCCAGCCTTAATACGAGGCCTAGGTAGGCCCGGCCCGGCCCTCCTCTCCTCTCCTCTCCTCTCCTGTGGGCGTCGCTGACAGCCGGGGAGGAAAGCTCGGCGGAGCAGAGGCGCCGGGCCTGCCTTCCTCGGTGCCCCCTTCTGCTTCTCGGGGGAAGCGGCAGGGAGACGAAGCCCCCACCGTGTATTCGCCGCTGGGGCTGTTTCCTTCCGCGGTTCAGCCCCCCCCCCTTGGCCCCCGCGTTTTTTGGGGCCGCTTCCTTTCCTTCCAATTGTCAGCCTCTTGAAGTGTTGCTTTTCTCTCCCTGGGCCTCGGCTGCTATTTCTTGGCCTGATTAATTAATTATAGCTATAGCTCGTCTTCACTTTCCTACCCTTGTTGTAAGCAATTCAAGGCGGCTGCTTTGAGCTTCCTGCTCCTTTGCATGTTAGCTCTCACAACAACCCTGTGAGGTAGGTTAGGCTGAAAGTTAGTGACTGGCCCCGAGAGGCCCCAGTGAGCTTTATTGTGGGGAGTGGGCTTAGTACCGGGATCTCTCAAATCTCACATCAGCGTTGTAATTGTTACACCGCCTTGGCAATAAATATAGCTATTATAAAGAGATGTATTATATGTATGTCATGTCCTTCCTTGTGCTACAAGGACCACAAGTTGACTTACATAATGCTCCTCTTTCCTTTTTGCCTTCACAACAACCATGTGAAGTAGGTTAGGCTGAGAGTCCGTTGCAGCCCAAAGTTCTCCAGGGGGCTACATGGCTGGGACTGGAACCCGGGTCTCCTGAATCCCTGGCTAACCATCAGTTTCTATGCCACCCTGGCTATCCCTTTGCATTTTGAAGTGTACCATTCCCTCTGCCTCTTGCACAGTTAGTCTCCTGTACTATTCTCTTCTTGCCCTGTCTTGCTCCATTTCCCTATTTTTTCCTTCTTTTTCCTCCTCCTCCTCCTCTGCTCCTTCTTTTAAAGAAGGCTGTTCGCCATACAGTAATCATGGCTTCTTTCTATATCCCTCTTTTACACCCTTGACTGAGGGCACACTTCTCCTTTTCTATTTGGTTCCAATGTTAAGGTGACTTGTTAAATTACATAATGCCTCAAATGAGCGTGTGTAATTCTCATTTACACATGGATAGAGGACTGGGAGAGAGACAAAGGATTTTTGCTGGCAAGGTGAAGCATAAAAGCTTGCCCTTTTATGCTGGTGCATGTGTACAGCTCTGCATGTTTTATTTACCCGAAATACAGCCACATTCCCTCTCCTTCCCTCTTTTAAACTCTCCTAAGGCTGCAATTCAGTTCACTCTTACTTGGGAGGTCTGCTCTGTTGAACTTGGCGGGACTGGGTTCCAAATAAATCGGCGTGTAAACTCTTCTTAGCCTCTTCTCTCACTTCCTATGTAGTGCAAATGTTTTTATTTAATAGAAATATCTCCTGACTTCCCCCGGCTTTTCTCTCTTACTGTTCCCACTGATGTGTGCTTGTGCTATCCGTTGGTTTATGAAGGAAGGTATCTGCTTGCCCAGACAAGTGGTTGTTTAAAGTCTGCTGATAAGCCTCTTCATGCTCTTTTTTTCCCACTGAATCGAGTTTTTCGTGCATCTGTTCATATGGACTGTATCCTACTATAAACTTGTTTGTTTTCAGACAGCAGGTTAACCTGTCTATCTTTTGAGGAGCTTACGTTCTGAAGAGGTTTTTCAGTTTGCTTAGCTTTATTTTTGTATAAGAAGCTGTTCTTGGGAGGGTTTCCTTTGATAAAGTCCTTTAGGGTTGTTCCAAAGTTGTTCCTGGTATTTCCTACAACCGTGAGAGGCTACATGCTCTGCAGGTGCTCAGAAGCACATTTGGTTGTAGCTGGAGAGGCAGACTTCCAGCCACAGTTAGCAAGGAAGTCTCAAAACCCAAGTAAGAGGAATTTCTGAGATCCCAGGGTCCAATGACAATGGAGTTTTTTCCTATAGCGAGATAGATTGGTCAGTTTTACTTTAAGTTATGGTCACTTTTTTTTTCAAGGACAAGTTCATTCCAACTTGTTTCTGCTTCAGCTTGCAATGTAGTTTTTAAATCTGCTTGAAAATTCACATGTCCAAATGTGTATGGATTCTTTGCAGACGTTCTTTACTAATTCATGCACTTCCACATGTAATTTTGCCTGTATAAAAATGGTCTTTTAAAACTGGGGAACTATCTAGCAAAATTTGTTGAAGTAGGAAAAAGCTTTAGCATTCTGGTTCATGTATTTGAGAAGTATAAACCAGATGGGTTCACATTTGAATGTGAAACAAACCAATTGTCATTCCATCTCTCCTCTGGTCAAATCTGTCCAGAGACCCACAACGTATTGGACAGGGCAAAAATACCCCAATAAATAAATTAAAAAATGCAGCAGTCAAAGCTTTTCTGCTTTTTTGATCAGCTTTGGCTCATACAAAGCCATGAATAATGATTGGTCACATCATGATGTGAAGTGACAGTTAGAATGGATGCAGGCCAAGGAATGCTTGCATGACTGGTGCTTTCTTAACCTGGGCAGACCAGTACAACATCCTACAGGCGAGCGACTCACCTGGGCTCCAGTTTGCAGAGTACATATTGGCTAACTGCCAAGGGCTTACTTGCTACCCAAGAAGATGGCTTAACACACCTTTTGCTCTGCGCCAGCCCTCAAAGGGTTCATTCCCGGCATCCGAGGATGGCCATGGTTCCTGTGGTCTCCGATGAGCCTCCTGGTGAAGGTGAGGGCAAAGGCAGCTTTGGCTTGTGTGAGACAAGATAATATCTGAGGTTAAAGAACAGGACTTTCTGCTCTGGTGCTGTTTAATTTTGTTGCTCCCAAATGCCTTTCCCAGTGGACTGATGATTGAGCCAAGCTAATGGCAGCTGGAAGTGTTGACTATAGACGTTTGCGTCTTTGTAGATGCTGATGACAAACAGGGTCCCCTTCCAAACTCCGGTTGAGCCAAGACTCTGCTGTGCACCGTGGGAGAAAGCTTGTGCAGTAAGCAGCTAAGAGACCTGCTGCTGAACCCAGAAGCCTCAGTGGAATTCTGGCTTCTCCATTGCCTTGCTAAGCAGCCTCGCTCAGGCCATGATTCTCTGCCTCCTAAGCTTAATAGGGGCGTGGTATGGGGAAGAAACCTAATCCTGAATTACCTCACCACGAGGGGCTGAGGAAAGTATCCCTGAAGCACTTTGAACCCTTAATGGCTAAGGATCACATTAAGTGCTCGCTCGGGCAAGCAGAGCAGGAGTTCACTCCGGTGGTAAGCTGGCCTTAGAACGGAGGCAGCCTCTTGTCTCCATGGCTGGAGCTGGAATCCTCTTGCATTAAAGCCTGCTCTGCTGGGGAAGATCTCAGGAGCAGAGCCCCTTGGGCCTGTGGACATTTGTGGCCAGGATGGTGTCGTGGCTGAGAGTGCGGGGCTGGGACCAGTGATCTGGGTTCTATCCCCTGCTCAGCCATGGAGCCAACTGGGTGACTGTGGGCCAGTCACAGACTCTGGGCCCAACCCACCTCACAGGGTTGTTGTTGTGGGGATAAGAGTGACAGCAGCAGCAGTAAGCCACTTGGAGTTTGTGGTAAGGAAAAAGTGGGATAGAAATCGGATAAATAAACATTTGATTCAGTCTGTACCTTAATAGCTACAGAGGAGGTCTTGGCTTCATATCGACCTAGGACTGAAATACTTGGCATGTGCTCGTAGCCCTCAAGGAATGGCTGGCGTTCTGGAGAGAAAGATACTGCCTTGAACTAGGTGTAGAGAGAGAATGGCTGCTGGTCCACAACTGTGCGTAAGGTCACGGTTTGCCCCCGGGTCTGCCCTGAGGCACGGACTGATGTGAAGCCAGCGAACCCCCAGGTTCTGCCCCATCTGCTTGGAATGGGTTGGATTTACCATCTGGCCACCCTGAATTTTTTCGATCTGTCCGGCTGGGCTGTGTTGGCTGGGAGTACCTCTCTGCTGGAGAGCAAAGGATGTTCGCCCTTGGTGCCACCTGGCAAATGGATTTTAAAAAGTGGTGTAGCGAGGCTTCTGAATCGAGAATTGTGGTTGCCTTCTGTCTCGCTCAGGCTCATTTTCTGGAGCCCGTTTTGTGTCAGTGCCAAGCCGGAAGGCGCAGAACTTGTGCTTGCTGAACGGGCCGGGAGTAGCAGCGCCTCGATGTCGGTGGTATTTAGGAGGCTTCCTGAGCCTGTGGCTGGAGCTCGATGCCTGAACCCGGGGTCCCGACTAGGAGTACCTCTTGGTTTTGCAGATGCCACTGCTTTCCTCACCCGCAGAAGATTAGGGATAGTTCTTCCCCGTGGTGCTTAATAAGGAAAAACGCCAGCGCACTCTCTCGTGACTCTCCTGTTTCCTGTCACTTCTCCTGCACCCCCAGTCGAACGCTCTAGTTAAGAAACTTCCTTCCTTCCGACTGTTGGCTGCGCTTGCCTCTTGGCCGCGCTTGCCGTTCAGTTCATGGGAGAGAACAGCCTGACCCCGGGGGCCTGCCTGCTTCAGGGAGCGATTGGGTAGGATGGCCTGGGCGGTCTGGCACAACACCACAGGACCGCTGCTGAGCTGATGCCAGTCGTGGCTTGCTGGGCCTGTGCCTTCAGATGTGTTGGGGTGACACTGGGCAGCGTCTCCAGGGCCCTTCCAGACAGGAAGGGGAAGCAATCTAGGTCTGAAAGATGACAGGAGAAGGTCCGGTGCTCAGCTGGCATTTTGTTTTTCCTGAACACGCAAGGCTGTGGGGTTTCCTTCCTGCTTTGGAAGGGCTAGGGATAAGTTGTAAAACCTGCCGGTGTCAAAAACAGTGGCTCTTTGTCTGGCCGGCAAAACTATGTAGAGCTTTGAACCAGAGTTTGGAAGTGTGTTAGCAACACTGGTTAAAGCCAGTCATGGTTAGCATTGCTGGATGTGCAGTGTTGCAGTGGGGAGAAATTTACAGGCGAGTGGGGAAGGGAGTATAGTTACCCCTGGTGTGCTCCGTCTCCCACCTGGGAGTAAGAACTTTGGAGCTTTTGCTGGCTCCCCTCTTCGCATATTTGGGCTTCTGTGTAAATAACAACTTGGCAATTCATGGACAACACTAGACTTGCAGCCAGAGATCTGCAGTAGCGCTTGATGCAGTCGACCACATCTTTTAATTAGGACAAGGACTAATTAAGTAAAAGCTTCTGTTTGTCAGCTGCATCTAAAGCTAGCATTGGATGGGTAGATTCTTCTGGCCTTAGAGGCAGTCTGAGTGCTTCTGAAGCCCATATAATAGGGATAAGTGCTCCCTCTTTCCCAAGTCCTCAAAAACTTGATGTGGCATTAGAGGCAAGACTCCAGCCCCGACCACCAAGAGCAGCTAAATTTTCAAGGCCCCTAGAAATAGCCTGTAACTATGGCAAACACAGATCCTTGCCCCGTGGCTTTCCAGGTAAGTACAGGAATCTCTGCTCTGAGGTGGTAGCACTTGAAAGCTGAATTATCTGACTAATGACTTGTTACTCTGTCCAGTACATCCAAACCATGTCCAAGCTTGAGTACCCAGCAAAATGAGAACATAAGGAAATGGAGCACCAAGTCAAAGATACAACCATTTTCTGTCCTATTTCACCTTGGCAGAACATCTGTGTGCTACAGATGTTGCGGACTTTTGCAGACATGTTTTGGAGGGGAGTGGGGGTGGGTACGGCTCTCCTGCTTTGTGGCCGAGCCGTCTTCTTGCGGATTTCTGCAGTAGGTAACTATCAGAATGCCTTCGAATGCCGTCCCGTCGTTCCAAGGTGGTTACTCCTTCATTCTCCACCTTGAGCTCGAATTTCCAGGAAAGCAGGACCTTGTACTCTGGATGGAGAACCTCAGGCCAGGGGCCAAGCTCAGCTTCCCTGAGCTTCCTGCCTGGTGCTTTGAGTGTCCTGCAGCTGGCCATGGGGTCCAGTGCTTTTCCCCAGCAACTGATCATTCGGTGCTCTCCCCGCTTTTGCGCTTCCTGCTCCATTCCTAGAAGGGCGACGTGCCCTTTGCTGGGGTAGGACTGTCCGGGCTTTCTACATGGTATCCAGAAAGCAAAGGGAGCCCTGGGAACAATGAGATGCAGTGGGGCACTCTCTGCACCCGTGTCAGCTTGCCCCTTGCCTGTTTTCCAGTGACTACCTGTTCAAGCTGCTTCTGATTGGCGACTCCGGTGTGGGGAAGTCGTGCCTCTTGCTACGGTTCGCTGTGAGTATTTCGCCACACCCAAAGCGGGAGCCGTCCTTACCCACAGTTGCTCTATCAAAGGGAAGGCAGCTGATCTGAGCAGCCTCTTGGTGATAAGCAGTTTCAGGGCCTTGTGGGCCCAGGAAGCAGGCGCAAAGCCGTGTGACTAATAATCTTCCAGAATCTTGCGCTCTTCCCCCCTCCCACCCTCCTCTGCCACCAAGGAAAATATTCTACAAAGAGCACTATTTTCAGAGCACTAGTGTGTTTTCTCTAGTCCTATTTTCCCGTCGCCCCAGGGATTTGTGGCGGGTGGTTCTAGATAAACTTTTTAAAAACGCTATTGCCCTACGGGAGCTCTTTCCATACCCGTCTTGCCAACTGAAGTGGTGCCAAGTCATGTTCAAAGGCATGAACCCATTTTGAGACAAGCTTTCGCACCCACCTTCACCTCCTTAACTGAGTTCAAGTGGTAATAGGTTTGCTTTTTTCTGGGCCCTGTATAAACTTTGTGCCTGCAGGCTCATAGTCAACCGGTAAAGCCAGAAAACACGCAAGGGCAGAAAGGAAGAGACTCCAACGTGATGGCTGGGAGGAGAGCTCGGCTGCGCAGCTGTGGCACCTGAAAGTGGCTTGGCCCTCGTGGGGACAGCTCGGTGCAGCGTTCCAGGGCACCTTCCCCACGGCTGGCCAAGCCCAAAAACTGAAATGCGCAGAGGGAAAATAAAAGCGTTGCTGACATTTGAGTGAATTGCCATTTAGGGTGCATTTTGGGGTTCTAAGCAGATTCTTCGTTCCCTGCCTTTGATCACAGGGTGGGCTTGAGATACAACAGTGCCTTGGTTAATTCTGACGTGACTTTATTGGGGAGCGACTGTTGGCAGTGCAGAGGGAAGAGGGGTCGTGCTGGGGAAAACTGTTCGGGGAAGCCAGTGACGCCTCCTCCTGGTCACTGAGAAACCCCAGTGGGCTCTTGACGAACACCTGATTTCCCTGAAATCCAGTTGAGGTGGGGGTGACGGTTGACCTGGAACAGGGTTGGGCGGAATTCAGACCCGCAGGTGGGCTTGCACACGAGTGCAAGGGCCACTTACAAAATGCAGCTCAAGGAGGTCGCTCCGTGCTGAGAAATAAGGAGCAAGGTGCCTCTGCTCCCGGGCTTATCCTCGGGATTTATACTTAGCATCAGAACCAGTCTCACAAAAAAGCCACTTTGGCCCCTCAAGAACTGCCCCCCATCACCTAAGCTAGAGGCAAGAAGCTTCAGAGTTCCTTCTGTTGCTCTGATTTGTAGATCAACTACAGATCAGCCGACGATCTCACAGTAGATTCCTCTCAGCCTTCCTCCCACCCCTGCTCTAAGTTATGTGCAAACGTGAGGGGAAAGTTGGTTCTGGCAGACTTTGCGATTTGAAGCGTGGATTGAGTAGGCATCCCACTCAGGTGCTTCCTTGCCAAAGGGTGCTCTAGGCATATGGTTAAGGTTGCTCCAAATTCTGTGGATCAAACAAATTAAGCAACTTGCATACAGTTATTTTTTTAAAAAAGCTGCTCCCTTCCTGGTTGTTCTTGTGCACATTTCAGGATTTTCTCTGTTGGAAGGGCTGTATATTTTGAGGCATGTCCAAGCA
The DNA here is from genome assembly GCF_004798865.1 of Varanus komodoensis. Lineage (NCBI taxonomy): Eukaryota > Metazoa > Chordata > Lepidosauria > Squamata > Varanidae > Varanus > Varanus komodoensis. Next base: position 3,780,782 of record NW_025336157.1, on the reverse strand, counting down.
CGTGGGAATTGAGAGGAGTTGGGCCTTCAACTCCCTCCTGCCGATTAAACTCTCTCTTCCCTTCTCCTCTTTCCCCCCAGGATGATACCTACACAGAGAGCTACATCAGCACCATCGGCGTAGACTTCAAAATCCGCACCATTGAGCTGGATGGCAAAACCATCAAACTGCAGATTGTGAGTGTCCTGTTGGCAAAACCAGCAGGTGGCCCGCTTCTCCAGAAGGCCTTGAAACAAGCCCCCAAAGCAGCCATGTTCTGCGTGGGAGGTGAACTTGTGGCCCACAGGCCCGAACCAGCCTGTGGAGTTTGAGTTTCCACTCCTTCCCTGCAGAGACACCTTGGATCCCTCCGGGGGCTGTGGGGTGGCCTCCAAGCCCTGCTCCCTTGGAGAATCCCTGCTGTTACCCCCTGTCCTGGCTTACTGCAGGGATAAAGGTTGTAGGGCACTGCCATCCATCCCAGTACCAGCGACGTTCGTCCCGGTGGCGTGGGCTAATGCTGTGCAGACCAGGAACCCCACAGCTTCACCTCTCAAGTAGTGATTTAGTAAAATTTTATTCTGCCTTTTTTGTTCCCTTCACCTCAGTGTGATGGAGGCCATGCTGCCCTCTCGGCCCAGATTTTGCATCGGATAATAAGCAGCTGTTGGCTGATCCATGATAATTCCCCTCATTCCGACAGCACCGGAGCGTTTTCCCCTGCGGGATGTGGGGACTGCTCTGTGAAGTGTGCTTCTAGTCCCAATTCCTGGACAGGTTCCTCGCTCCTGTGGGTGGGCGAAGGGGAGGGAGGAAAAGCGTTACTTCCGTAAGGGAATGTGTGACTTTGCGAGGCCTGTAGCATCATTCCACAGGATGCCGCTCAAGGTGCTGCGCTCATCTGTCGCCTTCCCACTTCTCTTCCCTTTCCAGTGGGACACAGCCGGGCAGGAACGGTTTCGGACCATCACCTCGAGCTACTACCGAGGAGCACACGGCATTATTGTGGTGTATGATGTGACGGATCAGGTACGGCAACCACCGCGCGGCGAATGAGGGGCTGGTTGGAACAGTGAGGTGGGGAAGCAGAACTGGAGAGAGAGAGAGAGAGAGAGAGAGTGTAAGAAGAGGAGCAGTCTTCCCTATCCACTCTGATTCGGGGTGCTCCTTCCTGCACCCGAGCGCTGCCTGCGAAAGCCACTCCCAGTGTGGGTCGGCACCGTTCTCTGTCTCCCACATTCCCTTTCCCCTCTGGTGGCTTCACGGCACATCGCTGCAGCTCTCCAGTCAGGTTGCACTTGCCCCCTTCGGTTCCTTCCCATCGCAGCTCCTGGACCGATGCTTCTTGGACTCTCCTCTTCTCCACGGCCCCCCTCCAGCTTGCGCTAGACTAGCATCAGGTCTCCGAATCCCCCACCCCAAGACTCCCTCCTGGCAGCCCAAATCACAGCAGGCCGCCTGCCTCTGCAGCCAGCGGGAAAGCGGAGCTGAAGAGCAACTGCCGAGAGTGGGAAAAGTCTAAGAAAGAGTGAGGGAGAGCAGAGCACCGCGCTGGAGCTGAGGGGGAGCCTCGAGTGCTGCAGGGAGAGCCCTGGCAGGGTGCATCTAGCCCTGAGCACGAGGAGCTGTGGAAAGGGGGGCGAGTCTACAAGGCCTCCACCCCATCCCCTTGCCACAAATGGTCTGCTGCTAACGGAGGCATCTGCCAGAAGTTACCTGCCCTGTACAGTTAGCAGTTTCGGAGCCACCCTCTGCCCGCAAAACTGGGTCCCAGAGCTGCACGAACATGCCACATCGCTCACCCACCGTGCAACAAAAAATAAAAAAAATAAAATGGAGAGGCATCAAAAGAAGCGATTCAGCCAGCCAAAAAAGCTGTACCATCCGGTTAAAGCGATGGGGCAAGAGAACATTTTGACCGGTGCCAGAAAGAATGTCGCGTTGTTCTGGGAGGACATCCCGAACTCGTAGCACTGCCCCACCAAAAGCCCTTCTCCCTTAAGCGTACAAAACGTGCCATTTCTACCGATGAAGCTCAAGAAGAGCCACATTCTGCCGCTTCGACGCACAGGCAGGTGGTTATGGGAGCTGGTGCTGTTTTAGGCATTCGGGTCTTAGTTCCGTCGGGGGTTTGCAGGGATTAGTTGCTGGTGAGAATGTGCGTTGAATCGGAAGCAGTTCTCTGTTCAGAGAGCCTGAGATGCGGCTCCCCGTTCCTGCCACAGATTAGCACAGGCCATGCTGGAGTAAGAGACGGGTTTATCCCCATAATGGTGACTGCAAAGCTATTAATGGATGAGTAAAGCCCCGTTCCACGCAAGGACGCGGTGACTTCAAGCCTTGTGTTTGGGTGGGACACATGTCCCTAGCCCTGAGAACTGGAAACTCAGTTTATTTTATTTTGGATATTTCTAGGCGGTCCATCACTTTCGTCTCTGGACGGCTTACAATAAAATCTACAAATGCAACGAACATACCCCAACAATAATAAATTAGGTGTACCACAACTGAAGTAAATAAAATTAATTATTAGAATAAGTTAAAACAGATGATGATGCTAGTGATCTATTAACATTAAAATATTGGTTGAATAAAAAGGTCTTAACCTGGCGCCAAAAAGCATATCATGACAGCGCCAGGCAGACCTCCCCAGGGAGCGCATTCCATAGCCAGGGTGTTCAGTGGAAGGCCGAGGCCAGAGCGCTGGGCCGCCCTGGCTTTGCTGTCAGCATCGCGCAGGCATCGTCACACAGCGAAGCCGCCGTGGGCCTGCTCCCCTGCGCGGTGCTTCAGCTTCATCCCCCGCGTCGCTGCGTGGCCGGGAGCCGGCCCTCGGCCGCAGCTCGTCCTCATCCTCATCCTCTGCCCCGCTGTGCTTGCATCCCACAGGAGTCCTACAACAACGTGAAGCAGTGGCTGCAGGAAATTGAACGCTACGCCAGTGAGAACGTGAACAAGCTCCTCGTGGGCAACAAGTGCGACTTGACCACGAAGAAAGTGGTGGACTACACAACTGCCAAGGTGAGGGCCCAGGGGTTGCTTGGGGGCCGCACTGGGGGCAGCTCCCTCTGGCAAACGGGGCCCACGTCTCGCAAAATGTGAGAGCCAGTGTGGCGTAGTGGTTAAGAGCCTGGGACTGGGACTCAGGCGATCCGGGTTCAAGTCCCTGCTCAGCCATGGAGCCAGCTGGGCGACTTTGGGCCAGTCACGGACTCTCAGCCCAACCTACCTCACAGGGTTGTTGTTGTTGTGGGGATAAGATGGAGGAGGAGATGTAAGCTGCCTTGAGCCCTTTGTAGGAAAAAGGCAGGAAATCAATCAATCAATCAATCAATCAAAATGCAGCCTTCCAGGGTGGAGTTTTCATGGGCTGAGCTGGAGCGAGAGGTGGGGTCCGAGCTCTTCGCCAAAATGCCCGGCTTCGGGGTGAGCCAAACAGCTGGGGAGAACCAGACCGCATCTGGTCTGGGGGGGCAGGGGGGTGTTGCTTGATTACTCCAGTGGTTTGATGCCAGGTCAAACAAGTGGGCCACGTAAAAGCAACATCTGGCATTCCCGCTATCGCCCCGTGAGCTGCGCAAGTGCCCCTGAGAATGGGGGTTTATTTTGTATTTAAAGCTTTTTAAATAAAAAAACTTCTATTCTTCGCTCCGCTTCCCATTGCTCCATTCCATCGATGCGTACAGTTCAGAGCTCAGATAGCCAGGAGCCATTGACCCTTTTGCAAGTGGGTTTCTGCTAGTGTTCTCCCTCCAGCGTCGCACTGGGGGCTCCTGTCCTTGTAGTCAGAGGGGATTGGGGGCCACCCCCCCCCAAAATAAGAAAAATCGTGCATGCTTTCTCCCCCTTTTACCTTGCTTCATCCAAGCCAGCGTCACCCTTTGACCAAGCACCGAGTGTTAACATCTTCCCTTGGAGATGTGGTTGCCTTGGGAACCTTCCGATTCCTAAACTTTTCCCTGGGACACGGGGCAGCTTGTGTGGGGTGCCCGGCCATGTGGGAGCATTGCCTCACACAACGAGCCCGCCAGCTGGAGGCCAGCTGCTGCAGCTATATCTTTCGGGCTCTCCAGCAGCTGAAAGTATGCGAAATATTTTATTTTAATTAGCGATGGTATTTTTATCCTGCTCCTCAGCCAGAAAGACTCCCCCAGTGGCCAGCACAGAATCACTCAAACCCAGCAGGGCGAGGGAGAGCTGGGGTCTCTGAGCGGAGCCGGAGGAGGTTTCTGCTTCTAACCTGTCCTCTTCCTCCTCACCTTCCCGGGGCAGGAGTTTGCAGACTCGCTTGGGATCCCCTTCCTGGAGACCAGCGCCAAGAACGCCACCAACGTGGAGCAGTCGTTCATGACCATGGCGGCCGAGATCAAGAAGCGCATGGGCCCCGGCGCCACGGCGGGCGGAGACAGACCCAACTTGAAAATTGACAGCACTCCGGTCAAACAGGGCGGCGGCGGCTGCTGCTGAGGAGGAGGGACCTGACCGGGCCGGAGCGGAGGGGGCCGGGACCCGGGGAAGGCTGGGCGAGGGAGCCTGCCCCTCCCTCCGCTGCCCAGCCCCCCCTCCCGCTTTTCTTCTTCTCGGAAGGCGGCTTTCCCGGATGATACCTCGCCGGAGGGGGACGGGGCCTCCCTCCCCTTCCCGCTCGGCTGCCGAGTACCCTTGGCCTATCTCTTTTTTTTCCACTTAACTCTGGTGGGGGTGGGGGCGGGGGAGGCGGGGGTTTTGGGGTGGGTGGGCTCTGTACAGGCCAAAGGCTTCCTGACCACTCGGGGGGCGGGGCGTTGACGCTGGATCCTGCCCTCTGGGGGGGCGGCCCCCCCCTAGGCAAGGTCTGGGCAACGGTTCTCTTGCTGGTTCTGTTTTGCTCCCCTTCCCGTCAACCCCTTCCCGCGCCCCGTCCTCCCATCTCGTGAGTTTTCTAATTGGGAGCAGAGCTTTTGTATCTTTCCCGTCCGGCTCCCCTTCCCCGCGGTCCCACAGATCTTTCAGGCGTGCTCGGGGCCGGCCCACGTCCCCACGTACCTGTTGCCCCCCCCCCCCCCGCCCTTTGGCGGGGGGCGCACCTGCAGGGTGGATGCCCCGGAGAAGGGCCGGGGCGGCTGGCTGCATCTCTCCCCCACTCCCCTTCAGGCGCCCACACTCGGCTTCTCCCCACAAGCGACACCCTCGTCTTTGCCTGCCTCCGATGGGGTCGCTGCCGGCCGCGAAGTAGCTCCTTGCATCTCGCCACGTTGTCCTGCCGCCACATGATCCCCCGCCCCCCTCCGCCCCCTGCCCACGCTGAAACTCTTCCTCTCAGGGCCCCCACGATCCGCAGCTCCCCGCCACCTTCGCTCCCCACTTCCCATGTTCTTCACCCTGCTCTAGGAACGGACATCGTGGTGACCCCTCACAGGAGGGGAGTTTGAACCCTGGCCAGCCTCCACCACTAGCACCGCTGCCACCGCTGCTGCTGCTGCTGCTGCTGCTCCCACAGGGTGGGGTCCTGTGCGTCAAACTAATTTATAACTCCTCCATTCTTCCTCAAGCCTGCGGTGGGAGGAAGGGGAGAAGGCTGGGGGCACACGCCGCTCCCCGGCTCCTGCATTCCAGTCCATGAATGTATCGTCAGACAGCGGGGCGGTCCCCCTGCGACCTGAGCGGCTTTGGGCACGATCCAGGCGTGGTCCCACTCGCCTTTGGCCGTCTCGGCTCCCGTCAGTCCCGATGTTCCTCAGTCCCTTGCTGTTACCGCAAGGCTGTGTCGCCGGATCCCCTCTCCCGGTATCAATGACCAAATTGAAGCCCATCCGTCCCACTGGTGCTGGGCCCCAGCTTCTAGGAATGCTGTATCGTGTGTCTGCCTCTCCCCCGCCACCTCTCTCAGCACCAGGAAGCTGCGTTTCCGCATTGCTTCCCTGTCCCTCCATCTTCCCTCTTCCCTTCCCCCCTCCCTCCCCCTCTTTATTTAAGGAATGTCAGGGACCCCGCTGGGCCAGGCAGTGGGTGGAAGGTTTTGTTTGTCAGCTTTTTTTTCACAAGTGAAATTAAAAACACAAATGAGAGGAAAAGAGAAAAGGAAAAAAATAATAAAACATAACCAGCCTCTGCGAAATGAGGGATTTTCAGGCTTGGTGGTGTAGTCCTTGTTTTACTTCCCTGAAGGGGTGTTGGAATGGCTTGCAGATGGTTGCTTGGGAGTTGGGAATGTCACCGGACGGGCTGGCTGCAGGGCCCTGTCTGTGAAAGGTGGGTGGGCCAAGAGGGGAGGTGGCACCTCTTGCATTCTCCTTCCTTGCCCCAGATGAAAGCTACCATCATGGAGCCAAACAGGTGGCTTTTCAGAAACTTCTGGTTGCATGGAGGTAATACCTATGTCTTCGGGATGTCTAGAGAGAAACCTCATCCTACGGTTACAGGTGGTGGGCAGTTTCTGTTCCTTAAAAGGCCGGGGAGATTGTGTGGTAAATGCACCGTTCAGCAGAGCATGCAAGCTGCCTGCTTGTTCTGGCTTCCCATGGCTGCCTCTTCCCCATGGTAGGTTTAGCCTCCACGTGCGTCTGACTTTACTGTGCAACCCAGGCAGGGTTTGTTTGTTTGTTTGTTTATTAAAACATTTCTATGCTTTAGAAATTTAGGGTTAGCTACAGGGCTTGTGGCTCGGTGGTAGAACCCCAGCTTGGCACGCAGAAGCTCCCCTTTTCGGGGCTTCCCTTGTTCGAAAGCTTGGTGGGCGGTAGGACACGCCTCTGGCTTGGTTTCACACCATTGTGCCCGAAAGGGTGAGAGACGAGCCAATCGGTTAAACCAGTCTTCCATCACAGAGGAAAACAGATTGTGCGAGGCAGTTGTGGGTAGCAAGCTGGATGGAGCCCATTCTCTAGATTATATGTGGACTAGCGTTCCACCTAGCGAACCAGGGGCACCTTTTAACCGTGGCTCAAGCCAAGTCTTCCCACCTTTAATGATGGACTTTTGGAGGAACTCCCTCATGCCCATGTGCTCCAAGTTGCACTCTGGGTCACCTTATCTGTGTGCCCTCCAAATTGTGGTTCTGGCTGCCTGTTTTAACAACCCGCCTACCGACGAGGCAAACACTCGGCAACTCTTTCTTGGTCTGTTTCCCCTCTGGAGATCTCAGGCATTCGTTCTACGTTTCTCAGCCTACCCATGACGTTGAGCAGGCATGTCTTTCCACCCAAGTTTCACTGCAAACCTGAGGTCTAGGAACCTGCCTTTTAAAGTATAAGCCAATTGTATCTGCGTGCCTGATCCTAGCTTCCGCACTGGGCAAGAGGTGACAACGGCGCACAGAATCTCAGCTGTTCGGAGAGGGCCTGATGTGCCCTATCCCATGCCGCTCCCTGGAGGGGTAAGCATGCCAATTTGCCTAAAGTACAGCTGCAAAGGTTCAAATGTGTTAGCGCAAATTCTGAAGCAGGCTTAGAACAAGATCTGTCATGGATCACTCTCTTTGGGAAGCCCTATAGCCAGCAAACGTCACACCTGTTTTTCTTTGCGTTTAGGTTTTTAGCAGCTACAGTGCTGTGCTTATGAACGTGTCTGGAAGTCAGTTTCACTAGAACCGGTGGCACATGCTTCTTAGTGAAAGCGTCATGGATTGCGCTATAGCCGTGTGAGGTAAATTAATCTGCTAAGACAGAAGCGATTCCTGAGCGGGGGAGGCTGTGTTAAGGACAGAAGCCGTTCGGGCTAAAGGCCTCCCTGGCCCAGCATTTGGTTCCCACAACGGCCAGCCAAGCACCTCCGTGGGAAACGCAAAAGCAGCACTGGTGTGAAACACCTCGTATTTTCCAGCAGGTGTTCTTCCAAACTATCATGTCTCAGTTTACTGGACAAGCAGTTACTTTATCTCTAGGTGGGTCAACATGGGTTGTCCAACATGTTTACGGCTTTAATCCCCATCAGACACAGCCAGCATAGATTTGGTGGGAGCTGTAGACCATCAGAACTCGGAGGGCTACGGATTCTCTGCCCTTAGAATACAGGAAGCCGTTCCCTTACAGAGGAGCACGACGTAAGAGGGCTCGTTGCCCACAGACCAGAGGTGAGCCCCTCTAGGGCTGTGTAACACTTGGAGACAGATAAATCCTGCAGGCTTCGAGATTCTGCTGCCAAGCGAGCCGATCCCTGCAAGTATTTTCGAGTGGTTGTGCTCTTAATACCTTGCAGGAGGAAGCCTTACCCTCTCGCAAGTATGGTGTGTGCGCAGGGTGTCAGTCACAGGTAACAGCTAGCTAGTTCTTCAAGTCAGTGTTTGGGAACTGCAGATGGCACCCGGTGAGTGATCGTTCTTCAGCATTTGCATTTTAAAAAATTAAAAGTGCCTGACTGAAGGCACTTTTCCCGTTTATCAAACATCATAAAGATTTGGTTTGCAATCCAGTACCTACCCCAGGATTAAACCAGGCTAATTGTGGCATAGATGTTTTTGAGCTACTGAAACTCAGGAAAGGTGAGGCATGTGTGAGCTTCCCGAATCCCATCGTCCATCATCGGTAATGCTGGCTAGGGCTCCCAGCAGCTGAGCGCCAGCATCTGGAGTACCGTAATTCCCACCCCCAGCCACACACACACACACACACTGTAACTCTTGCAGCCCGGAACAGAAGTGCAGCATTTATTAAGAGGTACCATTTACACTGGGCTGTTGGACTGCTTTTCTCAATGCGTCACACAGAATTAGGCAGGCTGACATGGGGGGCGGGGGGGTGAACACCCGGACTTGCCTGACCCCCCTTCCCTTTGAACAGGTGTCGAGCTGCAGCCAGAACCGAGCATGGCCCCTCGGCGACTCGGCTCCGCTGGTGTGCTGAAGCCAAAACTGGTACACACAGAATACCCACACAGTGCAGGTCCTTTAACAATAGAACATCCTGAGGTGAAGGTAGATCCATAGTTGGTGTTTTCACCATCTTTCACCAGGTCTCGTTGGGGGGGGCAGTAGGTTTTGGCCTACCTCCTCCATTTACAGTGGTGTCCGTTTTCCCCATAGAAATGGCTGGAACCCTCTTCTCTCCACCTGTCAGCTGAACAGGACTGGGCCCAAATCAGTCTTCCAGGGGGAAAAGTGCTGGGTTTCCACCAAACCCCTGGCATGGGAAGCTTTCAAAAAATGTTGCAAAACAGGCCTTTGGTTTGATGCAACAAGACCTGTCCTGTGTGTGTATTCAGGATGTTGCAACACAGATGTTTTCACCCATAAGGGATCCTGAGGTACATGGCAATGTAAATTAATTACATTCAGTAAATTGCAGAGGTCGTACTCAGGATGCCTTGTGCAGGATTAGCAATTTCCATTTAATTTAACCACCCAAATGTTGGCTGCAAGTTTCCAGTCCTTAGCGGTTTCTGAAATGCCAGTAGATTTCTACATAAAACAGAATTTATAGACATGACGGTACACACATGAGAGTCCTTGGTGCTCCTTTTTCTCCTCTTCCTCCTCGTACTTTCCGCTTGATGCTCTCAGTGAGGTTGATATGACTCTGCAGGGCAGGTAACTTTCTCCTGCATCTCCACTCCGGTTGCTCTGTTAAGTCTCTTTGGACTTGCATCGAGATCTTGCAGACTGGAACCTGCATGACAAACAGGCTGGGTGTTCATTTTTGCAGGCTATAAAAATAAAACTAGTCTAAGTATCAGGGAATGCTTAAGAGGCGCCATCTCGGATGTTGCTCGGTGTATGTACAAGGACAGGACAGAAATGCTACCAGGCTTCATTTGGGGCCTCTGTGCCTCCAGTTCTTGCTCTCTCCCCACTTCCTATTCATAATGAGAAGTACCAAAGGAGTCCAGCTGGTGTCTTCTGGCTGTGAGAACACTGGTAGTTTATGGCGTCCTTCTGCTTGCTTCCAAATATACTTTTAATTTCCAAAAATCTACGTGGAGGCAAAGCAGAAGAAAGTTTGCAAGATGATCTGCTAATGAACCCTCTCCAAGGTCCCTCCAGCCAGCTGCCGGTCCATATCTGACTCTCTCGTTCCCTCTTCTAAAGTGCAGGAAACACTAAAGCAAATTTCCACTGAAAAATATTGATTCCTCCTCCAGTCTCAGGAGGAAAACCCCGAGCACTTGGTTGCTTACACAGTGGCACCAGACGAAAGAAATCTCTGTTTCCTAACAGAACGGCTGCTGGAATACATTAGCTGAAGCTGGATCCCACTCTAAGCAGGTCCAAAGTTCAATCCTCAGCACTGTCCAAAGTACGGATGCAAGAATAGCTGCCTAAAACCAGGGCTGGTCGGAGTTAGCGGGCCCAAGTTACAAGGTGCCTTCACACATTCCTGTGTTCGAAAAGCCCACTGAGAAGGACTGCATAAACAAAACCCCTTTCTGTGCCTGTAAAATCCACGCTCCCATCTCCTCAACCCATGCCAAGCTTATGGGGGGCTTCAGATTAGTCGGGCTATTCTCTGACCAGTGGTGAAGCTGGCTGGGGATGGTGGGGCTTGGAGCATTTGAAGCTTTTGCTCACCCTAGGGGGTGGGTTGCTGTTTAGAATATCCCTAGCTTTGAAGGAGAGTCGGTTGAGTGGGTGGATGCAGGAGAAAACCCGAAAGGCTTTGAATTTTTTGAAGCTATGCCTGAAGGGAGCCTTTAGATGGCGCTAGTCCACAAGGCACTTCTGCCTGCTTCCTGATTTGCCCCACTATAATCCAATTTGCTGGCAGTGGCTAGGAAAGAGAACTAAACCAGACTACGAGCAAAAGAGATTTGCTTTGCTCGCTGGTATTCAGCCCTCCCGATGGCAGCAGTGGCCCAGAACAGCTGGAGAGGTGGCTACGAGGCTATCGATTTGCTTCTACCAAACTACAGGTCTCATATTTTAAGCACTGAGCCTGCAAGAATTAAGGTCAGTTCAAGGCAATGAGAGCAACCTCATTCAAGCATTCTGCCAAAAGCTAGGAAGCGAGCTTCCTCTTACAACCTGCACCCAGGTGGTAGAGCGCTGAATCCCCACGTTCAAATGACAAGAAAAACAACTTTGACTTAACATTGGTTCATATAGTTTGGATGTCCTCCTCATTTGGGGGATTAAGGTGCACTCTCCTTCCGCAGGGGTCTTTAAGAAGAGACTGGAAAGTCCCCCATCACAGTTTGAATATAGGAAGTGGGACTTTGGGCACATCACGAGAAAGCAAGATGCAATGGCAAAGACCATCACGCTAGGAAAAGTTGGAGGCGGAAGATGCCCAAATGGAAGTGTGAGTTTCCAAGAGCTGAGCAGGGCTGTGGAAATTCAGGCATTTTGTAGGGTAATTATAAGTTGGAGATAACTTGATAGCACAGAACAGCAACAAGTACACAAGTTTAGGATGAGAAAGGATGGAGAAAAAAGGACAAGTCAGTTCAAGCTTAGCTTCCAAAATCCTACCGAATCTGACAGGGCTCTGAAAATACTGCCATGATAAATTGATCAAGACAGAATCACCAGACATTCTGAACCCAGGCTGCCTGATGGGATAATTGTAATATATGAAATATTCATAAAATAAAGTGTAAAAAGAATGTATTTGCACCATTGGCCAGATAACAGGAAAGTTTGTGTCTTAACAGGTGCATCCCCACAAGGAAAAGCATAAGAGGGAAGTAGATAGGGATTGCCTGTCTCATTAAAGTCCTCCCCTAGCTCTGCAGAGCTATTGCTCATTTGGAAAATTCAAGAAAAAGCCCTCTTAAAGACCCCATTACACATAAAGCCCTGTTGGCTGGGTGTATCTGAGCAGCGATTTCTTCCACGTTGCCCCCCCAAACCCTTCTTTACATACTCAAGAACTACAATTTGACCCCACTTTCTTGGCTTTTAGAAAAGATGTGGAGATGCATCTTTTTAATTTATCATTTTAAATGATGCAGGTTTAATGTTTTAGGGTTGTCCTGTTTTTGTATAGTATTAAGGCTTTGTGATTTTAAATTGTTGTTCGCTTTCTTGTGAGCTTTCAGTAAACAGGGTTGTGTGTAAATAAGTATTTAAGGAGAGTCTGGTGTTCCCTTGAAAAGCCGAGGTCCTTCCTAAAGATTTCCCTGACCATATTTTACAAACAGGAGGAGAGTATTTGATTTCAGGGGGAAAAACACACACCCAGAAAGCTTCAAATGTGGGGTGGCATAGATTGCAATAAATAAATAAATGAATTTCAAGCGGAAAGATTCAAGTGTGGGCAGCAGGGGATGAAACGGGAGCACCAGAAACCCTCGGGGTCCCTCAGGCAACATCACTTCAGAATGGGATAGTGCGGGGGGGGCACAGATGGCCTCCCAGACCAAGATTCGGGGGCCCAGTGCTAGTCGCAGTCCTAACACCATCTCTGTTGCGTCGCTACTGCCATTCAGAATTAGAAGGTGGGCTTCTCATTGCAAAACCCAAATGTTTCTTTGCTTGCACGGCATGGTCACACCACCGAAAAGCCCCCTTATGACTGATTGATCCACGTGAACTTGGCTGCACGAACAAAGCCGTGAGATTATAAAGGTTGCAGAGTTCGGTTGCCTGGGCAACCTAAATTGAGGCTTCCCCACCCCCTCTACCGCTTTTGGGTTTCGTGGCATGGTCTTAAAGCCAGGATCTCACAGCGACTGTTCTCTACCTTGATGGGACCTCTGGCAGAAGAAACGGTCAGAGAGTGATCATTTTCCTGTAATCCAGCAGCGGGTCTTCGTTTCGTTAAACCTGTGCGAAAGAACAGCTCAAAATGTAAATAGCCATGCATAAGGAAGGGTCTGGAGGAGAACGCATGTTTCCATCAAATTAGATGAGCAGAATAGATCTCCGAGGACAAAGCCACACATTTCAGGGACTTGAACAGGATTCAGAGCTTACTGATCCCACAAAGGTCGCTCTCACCCAGACTCCGGTAGGCAGCCTTTTCGGGTACCGAAGTATTCGAATGTGCGATTTAAACCATAAACTATCACACAAATTCAGACTGTCTTTTAGAGTTGTCCTCCTCGCCTTTAGTACCCTAATTTGAAGGAATGCTGCTATTGATATCCCTTCCTATAAGCTGGAACTTTTCTCATATTGGAGTGGGGGAGCACCCAACACCTACCCCCCCATTCAACTCCCCTAAAAAAAGAGGAGCTGGCAGCTGCCTTTGGCAGCCGATCAGCAGTGCTGACAGACAAGAACATTTTGTCAGATTTCATGAGCCTGTGAGGAAAGAGGCGGGCGATGTGTGCCGCGTGTCTTGGAGCTGTCTGGGTTTTCTGGAGTCTGAGGGGAAGGGAGTGTGGAGAAGGGCTCCTGTGCCAGGCCTAAATTTGAGCTGAGCTTTTTGAGCTGAGCTTTCTCTCGCAGGCGACTGCCGCAGGTCACAGGTTGCGGGAAGGTGTCGCAGGGGCCGCGTGTTGTGGCTTCCCCCGCACGCAGGACGGCCGTCTCCGCCACCAGCCGTGGAATGAGCCATCTCTTGCTGGTCTGCCCAAGTTCCGTCTCTGGGAGTGTCGGGGGCCATTTTGTCCTTCTTCCCCACATGCAGAAGGAAGTCTGTTCGTCCCTCCGCACCTTTCCAGAGAGAGTTCTGCTTACCGCAGCCAATTCCACGCGCAGCCGATCCTACTGCGTGACTCTCTTCCGCATGGATGCGTTTACATGAGCATCAGGACACTGCATTTCTACCCCCCCCTTTCCCCCCTCTTGGGAGCCACTCAAGGCGGCTGGCAGAGCTCCATTTTCTCCTCTCAACAACAACCCTGTGAGGTAGCCTGGGCTGAAAATCCGGCGGGCCCAACGCCACCCGCTAAGCCTGATGCACAAGCGGGGCCGGAGCGGCTCTCTCGGTGCTCCGATCCAGCACTTGCGCCAGCTCTGAAATGCCCGTGCGCGGATCTTCGGGGGAAGCCGGCGGCGGCGGCCTGGGGGACGGGGCCCGGAGCTCCCATGGCCCGGCTCGCCGCCGCGCCCCGCGGTTGCCTCTCGGCTGCCTTCCCCCGCGAGGGAGAAGCACGACAGCCCCGCGAGGGAGGCCGGCCGGGGCGGGGCGGAGCAGCCCCGGGAGCGCCCCGCACGCGCGCCGGCCACGCCCTCTCCCGCGCGCAGCCTTGCGCGCCGCGTGCGCCCCCC
>NW_025336157.1:3630985-3766635 GCF_004798865.1 Varanus komodoensis | reverse complement strand
GGGGGGGCCGTCGAGCAGAGGGGGGGCCCGAAGGCGCAGGGTGGGCAGAGAAAGGGGGCAGTGGGACGGGCGCGATCCGGCCGGGGCAGCCGCGGGGGCTGCAGGGCGAACACCTGGGGAACCGGACCCCCGGAGGAGAGGGTGGGCTGTGGTGGAAGGAAACACGCCGTGAAGGAGGGGTACCCGGGGCGGCAGCAAGTCCATCATCCACCACCCAAGCCGGGATCGTGTCTCTCCCATCTTCCGCAGCCCCTGAGCCCCAAGCTCCTGATCGAAGGGGGTTTGGGGAGCAGGGGTGTGGAGTCCGCATCCGTGCTTGATCACCAGAGGGTGGCTGTAGGTCACCAAGCATGCGGCTGCAGAGGTGAGGGTCTCGCCGCCGGAAAGGATGGGGGTGGGGGGGGTGGGGGGGAGCGCTCCAGTGGAATCTAGCCAGATTCCCAGAAACAGGCCCAGCCTGCGGAGCACTGCCACCGCCAAGTTTACTGCAAATTTGATGTTGCAGCATGCTCATACTTACACTTGTCTGGCTATCTGGGGTTACTTTCTGGCTCTCCCTGAGGATGGAGTAAATTCCGCACATGGGGAACATGGGGGTTGGGGTTCTGGACAGTGCACGAGAGGGCAAATTCTGCTTTGGGGCACTTAGGACGGGCAAGTGGAAAGCTCACAGGATGCAGCGGGGACATAAAGATGGCTTTAAAGATTTCCAGGTTTTGGGTTAGGCTATAAGCTACTGTAGATGGAGGCCGTTGTCTCGGGCTGCTGGGACTTACAAAGCAGGTTTATTTCTGGGCCTTGTAGAAGGGAGCCATCAGGTACAGACTGTTACTAGTCAAAAAATCTAATTTTGGAGGATTGGAATGTACGAAGTCAAGCATCTTACTTTCAGCTGAGCCAGTCATTGCTGACCATGGTGTTTCCCATTTTTACTTCCTCCTTTAGTTAAGGTGTTGTGGGTTGGGGGATCATGCCTTGAATAGGTACAGGGGCACATGGCTTTAGTCGGCATAGATCTCTTCAGCATCGTTGCCTTCTTTAATGTCAGGTTTTTAGACACAAAGGAGCAGGAAGGGGTTCATTTGTCTTTGGGGCCTTCTGCTCTTCACCCCACATCTGCCACCAATCTGTAACTTCATATTCAATTAGATTCTAGTGTGTTGGGCAGAAAATAGGGAGAGGGCAGTTGGATATTCAAAAGGTTTGGTTATCCGTTATGTATCCGGGACGTGTCTGCTTATAGGGCCACCTGAATATATCCCGTCCTCCCCCCACCTTTTTTCTTTCGCTAACACTCCCAGGGATCCCAGGAAAGGGGGAAAAATCCTCCTTCTTTCTCAGTTTTCTGCCATCCAACCCGTTTTGATTTTGCTTTGCCTTCTTCCCCCCTCCATCCGTAACTAAGGAACCTGGCTCTGGTTGCCATGGGAACTACATATGTTTACAAAATGATGCTCCTTACTAATAATCCGGATGCTGTCGATTTAACCCGTCGCCTGCTGTCGCCCCAGCGTCTTCTTCCCTTGCCGTTGCTGATCCATTTTGAAAATGAAGAGGTTGGCAGAGAACGTCACCCTAAAAGAATCGAGAGTGAGAGAGATCTGGTTCTGACCATGCATGTGCCATTTAGAGAGAGCGATTTGTTCTTTTCTCTCTCCCAGAGCCTAATAGACACTTGAAATCAGTCTCCATCAACCCAGTGCCTTTTAGATAGGGCGGGCTACAACTCCCCTGATGTGTAACTACTCCCATGCATTGTAGTGATTATGCTAGCCGGGAACGAGTTGCAGTTCAGCATCTCCCGGGGCATCTAATTCAGCCACTCCGCATCATTTAACACAGGTTGCTTAGCCTACCCCATCCCTGGCTTGTTACCGACTTTCAGGCCTATGTCAGTCATTTTAAATATTAAAGAAACATATGCAGGGAAGAACCCTCTGCCCACGTAATTTCGGTGCATATTTAGAGGAGGCTGAGATTTGGGTCTGCGCTCCTGGCTCTGGAATTAAGAGCACGGGGAATAACCAAGTGGAATTAAATTGTTCTTTTCGATGGATTTAGCAGCACACAAAAGGGTGTGGCCTTGCAGTGTGGTATCGTTGCCCGCCAGCCCTTTTCTCTCTCCCGTTTTGTATGCACAATGGATGGACTTGGTTTTTAGGCCACGGCTGGGCTTACTTCGGGAAGCAAAAGTGCCACGGAGCATGTGAAGAGTGCCTGCCTTTTGGCACTGCGGAGGGGATCCTATTTCAGCAGCAGAGGTGACGTGGTTGTGAGTGAGTGCTCCTCTGCCTGAGCCTCTTCAGAGCTAGAGCTGGTTCCAGAGCAGAATGGAGTGCCCTGGGCTAGCTGGGCATTTTCCATCGTATCCGTGCAATCCGGCTGAAATGTCTTTTTGACCCTCAGCTCTTGAGCCGGCATGTAAAGCTGCTTGCTGCAGAGCAGAAAGCGGAAGAGAGAGGGGGTTATAATGCAGAAAGGCTTCTGGCCCCTTGGTTTTACGGTGTAGTTGCAAAACCCGGTGGATGCAAAAGCTGGCTTTGAAGTCTGTTGTTTTTCATCAGAGAAGGGTCAGATGGGGAGGAATCTAAGTGGGAATGAAGCACAACCTGCCCGGCTTTTTACAATGCTTTTATCACACCCACCCCAAAGGAAGAGGTTTGGTGGATGGTGCAGGAAAACTATAGCAAGAACTAACTATGTAAAGCGAAGACCGTTAGAAGAATTTAATGATAAATGGAAGTTTTATTATGCTTAGCATGACTAATGGGATCTGAGGAGAGTTTAGAAAAGAAAAAAAAGCAGGAGACGATTGGAAGTGATTAGAAGCTTCGTTGTTATACAGATTAATGATTTCTTTTTTTGCTAAACTCTCATAAGAGTGTCGAAAGACAGGAAGAGAGATTTGCAGGGCTGAATGTATAGGTTGTATATCTGTAGAATTCCCTTGGCAACTTTGTTCATTTTAGCTTGTTCTGTTTGTTTTAGTTTCTTTTGTTTCGCATTCTTTTTTGTGTACTCGTTTGTGTTAAGAAAATAGAATAACAGTACAGCAAGAATATGTTGCGGAAACATGTATCCAGCTTCATATCCAAGCCTCTGTATGATTCATTTTCTCCCAAGCCTGGGCTCAAGTAAGCAGGGTTATCCTTTTGTTAAATCCAAAGGCAATCAGATTTCAGCTTGTTAAAGTCAGTTGATTTCCTCCTGGGGCAGAAGGATCATACATGCGTGGCCATAGCCTATATGCCAACTGTTAATTATATGAACACTTTTCAGCTGCCACAAAGGTCTTCCAAAATTATGGATTACCCTGTGAACATGTTGCTGTCCGCCCATGGTGGAAGGGTAATGTATGATGTAGTGCTAAGTGTCTAGTCCTCATGAGGATAGCGCGTGCATGTGTGTGTGTGTGTGTGGGGGGGGGAATCCTTCTTGGCTCAGTCCCACTACCAAAGCCTAATCACAGCCTGTAAAGATGGCCGCACCTTCAAAGCAGAGCTTTCCCACCTCTCTCAATTTTGGCTGGGACAGGGCGATGCCAGGAGAGTTGCTTTTTTCCCCAAACCGGCGGTGCCTGCAGCAGAAGCGTGTTCGTTGGGCTCAGGCTTCGTGCCAGGCAGCCGTGCCCTCCCGCAAGATGCCTGAGCAGGGTGTTCCATCGCCTCCCACACGCGCGCCGCGTTCAGGTTCGTTTCCAGCAGAGAGCCGACATTCTGCGGCTCTCGAGCATGTTCAGTGCTCCCTGGGCTCTCTCTGTGGAGGATTCCCTCCTTGACGAGCGCAGGCCTCCTCGAAGCCTTCCGTGCGTGGGCGCATACCTCAAACCAAGGAAAAAGGGAAGGGGACGTGTCAGGGGTGCACATCTGTACACATGTGGATCGTGTAAACGTGGTTGTCGAGGAGCGACAATTGCTGCCATGGACCACACACTGCTTTCTCTCCCCCCCTTTTGTGCTATCCAACCTCACAGGGTTGTTGTAGGGAGCAAGGGATGGTGTGGGAAGGACCGACCCCGGTTGGTCCCCGGGTCGTGTGTGGTGGAATACTGCCAGCGTGTCCGTCATGGCAAGACCCAGTGTTGTGGGTCGCATTCTCACGTTCTGGTTTTAAGCGATGCACCGAAATGGTCTTCCGAGGGTGAGACAGGAAAGGCAGCATGCAGAAGCTTCACACCAGGTTGCAACCCAGGGGCAAATCCAGGTGGCTCTGCCAGAGTGCCAGCTGTGGTGTGGGCCCTCAGCAAATGCCCAGCGGCACTGGACCTCGGTGCCGACCCTGCCAGCAGGGAGCTTTACCCGCAACACGTGCCTTCGGAAGAAAGACTAGGCTCTGTTGCTCCAGAGCGGCTCCTTGCAAGGGGGCCGGCGTGACGGTCTTCCTGGCATTTTGCACCGCGTCTGGCCACCCTGAAGGGGATGCCGGAGAAGCGGAGCGGCATGGTCTTGCGAACGCGCCCGGCTGAGCTCGAGGGAGGCCTTCTCCCTCGCCCGCCGGGCGTGCTTTTCAACTCGCTGGGTCCCCACAAGTGGGAGCCGGCGTCGCCCAGGCAACCGATGGTCCCTCCCCGGCCGGCCGGTGCAGGCGAAGTGAAAAAGGATGCCACTGAATTGAATTATCCCCCCCAGCCTCGGCTGGGTTGTCTTTTCCCCTCCTGCCCATCCAGGTCTGATTGCAGTGGGAAGAGGAGCCGCTGTGTGTGCGGGGGGGGGGGGGGGGGGGGCAGCCCCGGGCGGCGGGCCTTGGAGCGATTTGCTTGTACAGAAAGATGGCTTAGTGTGAGAATCATAATCATTTCGGGCACCTTGGAATGGGCAACTACCACCGGGCTGGGAGACAGAGGGCATTTTTTTGAATTTAGACATTTGTACAGCATCTTATCACCCAAAAAAGTCTCCCTGCACAGTTTACCCCATTAAAATATAAACCAACTATCAGTAATATCTAAAATTACAGAAGTAATGCATCGGATAAAAGAATGATCCAAGATATACGGATCGTTGCCACTGCCATTATGTTATAGTCAAACAAATTACGTTTAATTTATTAGATTTCTATAACGTGTGCATGCGCACACGAGAGAGAGAGAGCGAGAGAGAGAGAAAGAGAGAGAGAGAGAGAACACCCGCAACCACATTCTCTCTCACACACAGTCACACACAGAGGCTCACACAAACACAGACAGATTTTTTCTCGCTCTGACACAGACTCACAGCCTCTCTCTTACACACACACACACACACACACACACACCCCCCCCCCCTCTCACACTCACTTTCTCTCTCCCACACAGACTCGCGCGCGCGCGCGCTCTCTCTCCCTCCCCCTCTCTTCTCTCCCCCCCCCCCCCTCCCCCCCCCCCCCGCCCCCCCCGAGCCCCTGGCATTGTGGGACAAGGTTGCGTAAAAGAGGGAGCGTTATAAATCCATTGCAGAAACTGTCTTGCCACTGATTCGTGGCTGTTGACTGCAATTTGTCTCCCTGTTTTATGAAAGAGCCCCCCGTGGCATTCTTGAGCCCCCCGCCCACCTCAGCACAACAGCCCTCTGAGGTAGGTCAGTCTAAGAGGGCCGTAACTCCACAGGTGTAGCACGAGCTTTCCGTGCAGGTTCAAGCTCCAGTTTCTTCAGGTCGGGCTCAAAATCACTGGAAAGCCGCCCCCCCACCCCCACCTGTCGGTGTTGGCAGCCCTGGGCTAAGGGACGGATGTGGCGGAAATCAGCTTCCTGGGTTCCCGATGCCGAGTCCAGCTGCCAAGGCGCAACGGGGCAAAGCGATTCGGTAGAGTGGGAAATGAATAAGGCCCGTTGCTTTCCCTCTTCCAGGTTTTCCTTGTCTGGTACAGGGACAAAGGGCCCTTTGTAACTTCCTAGCATGAATCCTGCCCTCCTTTTACCAGGATATTCTGTGTAAAATGTGAGAGGCTTGGGCAGTGCCATTTTCCCCTCTCTACCTTCAGTCCTGCCACATGCACTATCCTGGAAACTTGCAGCCATTTTCTAGATATGAGGGTCACTTTTTATTTTTGTTTCCGTTTACAAAGATCCAGGTCTGTAGGGAGCACATAGAAACCCCTCTTGGATTTTTAATGGCCCTTTGGTGCTTCCAAACAGATGAGCATCTAGCTACCCAAAGCTTATTTGTTGCAGGTAGGAAGCTTGTACTGCAACAGAGTGTTGCAGTGTATCCTCGCCTCCTCGCAGGAGTGCATCTGTTAAGGGTTCCAGCGAGCCAACAACACCTTCCTTTAGGATTTTCCATTTCCCTATACTCGTATTTTTGTTTTTCTTTTTTGACCAGCACTCACTCACTCCTTCGCAGCAAGCATGCTTCATTCTCTGTGCATTCAGTTTTTGGGAGACCCTGCTGCTCCCTTACCATTTTTAAAAATATTGTTCTGTATTACTTCAGTTATGCAACAGTCTGAGAACCTTCCCGCAGTGGGGACCCTTTCCTGTTTCAAGAGGCCAGAGGTAATCCTAGCCTGCCTTATAGGACCATGGTATGCATTATTGTAAGCCATCGTGGGACAGTTGGATTGTGTAGGACGGGATAAAAATATTCCAAATAAATAAAAATAATGCATCCTGAGCACTTTGGATACTCGAAAAACAGTATACTACTGAAATTACTAAGTTAAAATAGTACACAGGAAGTCATTTTCTGATGCATGCAGATCCCATGTTGATATATGTAAGAGATCTATTTATGCTAATAGATAGCATAAATAGATAGCATGTGTTGGTGTTTAGATTGATTGACTGACAGATTGTGCTTCTTTTCTTAGCCATTGATAGAACACTAGAGAGCTCTCCTCTCCTCTCCTCTCCTCTCCTCTCCTCTCCCTTTCCAAAGGGGATCCCTTTCTTTGGCAGTCGTGCCCACAAAAAGCCAGGGGGATGCAATTTGCACATTTCTGGGGAGACCGGCAAGGTGTTTGGAGGTTCCAGAGAATACCTGATTAGTTTTCAGAACTGGAAGAAGATGCTTAGCTTAGCTGTAAAGGAAAGAAAAGGGATGACTTTCTGCCCTGGGCTTCATTTCTGCGAGTGCTCCCAGGAATTCACCAAGGTCTGTTTTTCAAGGCCAGGCATAGTTCTGGAAGTTGTAATAAAATAAGAATGCTTTATTAGCTTAGGGAGTTGGTTGTTACAAGGTGCAGCAATGGCCTTGAGCTTAACATGCATGCTTAAAAGGACTAGGGCAACTTTTGGAATCTGGCTCTTTTGTTGACTGTTAGCCATAATAGTCGAGGATGGAATCAATCATTCAGAGACGGGATGAAGGAGGAAATGGAACTAGTTCACACATAATGCTAAGCTGTAATGCGATTTGTTGAAATCTGGTTCGTGTCTCAACCTTTCCCCACAAGCCACGTAGGTTTTGCTAACAAGCTACACTCTGCAAATCGAACCCATGGTTTGTGGTTAGATAATGAAGTTCGGCTTCTGTAAACCAACAAGCTGAATGATGTCTGAATCTAGAATTGTACCTTATCCCTGGCTTCCTTGCACTGCTGCCTGCCCTCAGAAGCACTGTCAGAAACAGCCTAAAAATGAAGCCGTGCCGAAGGCTGGCAAAAGGGGTGGGAGAGAATCAAACCAGAAACAGAGTGAGCCAGCCCTTGTTTGCTTGCTTGTCTGCAGGACAATGCATGGCTAAAACAAGCCATGGTTTACTTAAATCATGGCTTAGAGTTACGTTTCAGCACAGCCAGCATCAAACCGTTGTGGGTTACAGCCAGATTCTTGGATCAGCCACTTAAGGAACAACACATCCTGGTATACCAAGAGCCCAGGCATCTCCCAGTAGGACTGGAAGGATTCCAGCCATTTCTGTTAAATGTTAGGGGAAATGTCCTAGGGCTCATTTCTCCTGAGCATCCCAAAATAACAACAACAAGGACTAGACGGCTCACCTGTCCAGGAGGCGTAAAGTGAATTGTTGCAGGGATTGGACTTAAGGGCCAAAATGGTCCCTTCCAGCTTCATGATTCTGTGAAACTCTGGGCAGCAGCTGCCGGTCTGTGTCTAGCATACTGGGCTAGGTGGGATCTGACTCTGTAAGGGAGCCTCCTGGGTTCTGGGATGCTCATCCGATGACCTTCAGGAGCTGGCGGCCTCCCGTATGCACTTCCTGGAAACACACGTCTGATGAAATTTCAAGCGCTAGCTCTGTGTCAGCCAGGAAATAATTCTGTTCTTGATCAGCAAAATATTTTCCACTGGCATGTGCAAAGTGCCTTCCTCCTTTGAGTGAGTCATCCAAGCCAGCAGCTGCATAGTTTGGCTTGAGGGGCATTGTTTCTGGAGCAGAGAAGGAATCCCGGTCTCGCATGCTTCCTGGCAACTGGAAGCCGTACCCGATCCGCAATCTCTACCTCCGCGCTATGAGCAGAATTGGCCAGAGGGGTGGCCTGAATCCCCAGAAACTGCCACCAGGCAGTGCATAAATACTGAGTTAGAAGGAGCACCGATTAAATTAGCCTCTCCTGGCCCCTTGCAAGATTTTCTCATCCTTCAGGAGGCTCTGCAAATGAGACAGGGCAGGAAGCTGCAAGACAAGAGGGCATTTTTGGTTGTGGCCTCTCAGGTGCAGAATGCCCTCCTTGGAGAAGCTTGCTTTGCAGCTTATGTGAAAATCTGTCAGAATCAGGTGAAGGCCATTTTATTCCTCCAGGCATTTAAAGAACAGCTTTTGCACTTTTAGGTCACTGCTGGTTTTGCTGCCAATCCTCTCCTGGTTTTATGATGTGTTGTTTTAATTCATCGTTCGGCTGCTTTGTATTTTTTTTGTCTTTAATGTCCTAACAGGACTTCCTAAGCCACAAAAACCTTTGTTCTGTGTCCTGACCCTTCCAACCCAACAATCTAAGTAGTTGCAGAAAGCTTACAATGTAAGGACTTTGGGTGATTGCAAGAAATCTGGACCTTCTGATATAATGGCAAAAGAAGATGGCTTTGTAAAAATGGGATATATGAGGGGGCATGACGAGATTCCATGAAGGAGGCGTTCTTGTAGAATACATGGAAACTCAGGGTCCTTGATCCTGGAAAGTTTGGGCTCTGTTTGTTTTGGATGTGCTGTGTTTCATTGCCTGCACTGCTTACGATGTTATCTAGCATTCTCTAGACAGAAATTTCTGTCTGCTAATGGCGTTGGAGGGCTCAACACCAAGCTGCACACAGAACGGAAACCGTGCTGAGCAGTGGATGGTTCTGAGCACAAAATAAAAAAGAGGTTGCCCAGGAATTTGGGGCCAGGAGTCCCAGCTCCTTTTGGGGGCCATTTCTCCATCCCATACTGGGAAAGGGATGTTCTGCTGGCCCCATGGAATGAGCAAGTGCAGAGAGAATGGGGAATTCTGAAGAGGGTAAGATGAAGATGGAGAAGGAGATATGGAGATGATGATGATGATGATGAAGAAGAAAACGTGCTCTGTGCTGCATCACAGCAGTGCCCAGTTCAGGCCAAGGAAAGCAGTTCTTGAAAATGCCGGTTACACAAGCCACAATGTCATCCTTGCTCTTTGCAACGGAATGGTGCCACAGGCTTCGTTTGCCCTGCAATCTTGTCGTCCGTTATATTTTATTGAACAAATTCTAATATCACCCTTCATCCTGCCCTGAGATTCATATGACAGGCAAATTGGAGTGCAATAAAACAGACAGAACACCCAGAAATAAAATCGAAAAGACCAAAAACGGGGAACACTTCCTATAGTTTCGCACGCCAGTGTAAATCTCCAGCATCTAACAGGAGATAGCCCGTAG
Source organism: Varanus komodoensis (assembly GCF_004798865.1). Taxonomy (NCBI): domain Eukaryota; kingdom Metazoa; phylum Chordata; class Lepidosauria; order Squamata; family Varanidae; genus Varanus; species Varanus komodoensis. The sequence continues at coordinate 3,756,862 of NW_025336157.1, read as the reverse complement.
GCTTCTGTGGGGGGCAGGGGTCTCCCGTGGCTGCAATCCATTGCTGCTTCTATCCCTAATCAATTTATATGCCGCTTACAAGAGCTAAACAATATCTCCCAGTTGTTTGCAAAGTTAAAATGAGGCATAATGAAAACAAACTCATCTGTTAAAATGTTTAAAATATTGAAACCCATAGCCAAGAATGCAAAGATTAAACCACTCATTAAATGCACCACCGATTAGGGGAGGCTTGGGTAGCAAACACCTGAAATGCATCCCGGTAGGTGCTTCCCAAATACCATTGAGGTCAGTTTAAGGAGAACAGAGCCCCTTTCCTCCCAGATTCAGCCCCTGGTGCAACCAGTTAAGAAGGCTCAGCTCGTGGGCGATTGGAAGGACCATTTTCTGCCTGAGATGAAAGCGAGACGGGCACTTGGCACGAGGGCGTTTGGCAATGTCCCACTTTAGGAGCTGTCCAAAGTGCTGAATTCCAGAGAATGCAGGTCATCTGGGGAAATTCTGCCCCTGTTCTCTCTCCGTCTGCATCTTTTCCTGCATGCAAGCTCCCATCGAGGTGATGGAGTTCTGCTTCCAAAGAAGCACAGACCAGGGGTGTCTCTGACCGTACCTGGAGCAGCTCAGGTGAAGAGTTGCTCCTCCGTTTGTAATACCGGGTCAGATGGTTGGCCCAGTTTTGCTGACACGGGCTGACTCCACCACTGAGGTATGGCTCCTCGCTGAGATCTAGCAGAATGTCAAGGAGATAGCAAGGCCTGAACTCTTCTCCCTGACATGCTTGTTTTCTCTGTGCGGGGAGTAACAGACGTGGGTGTGGTTGCATAGCGAGTGACAGAAGCAACTTCCAACTGTGTTGGAAGCTGCCCCGAGGCTTATGCGAATGGGGCGGCATACCAGTATTCCAAATACATAAATAAATAAAACTTAGGCCAGGCTTTCTTCGTCACCTCATGCTCTAAGAGGCTGGCATGCAAGTTCCCTTGCTCCTGAGGAGACTCACTGACCCTCCTGTGCGAGGAGGGGGCTCTAAGACCACCCACAGAGTTGGAGATATGCAGTCATCACCTCTCCCTCTCTCTTTTTACAGCCCTTTAAAAGGAGCTGTGTGGGCCCAGGGCTTGGTTGGCCTGGAACCTCAAGACTAAGGAAACGGGGTGAGGGAGAACCAACAGGTAGGGCCGTCATATCACGTCACAGTCCCAGCTGAGTCTGCAGGAAGTCTGTGCTTGCTTTTAAAATTTAAAAGAGACAGCAGATCGCACACCTCCAGCGTCGGCTTTTAGTTCAGCCTTTATTAGAGCATGAACTAGGCCAGCAAATATGCGTGCGCGTTTGTGTCTACTTGGCCTCTTTCCCCCATCCCTGAGCGAAGGAAGACTTCACTCCAACCCGCAGATGGTCCAGAACTGCAGAACCAAAGGAAAATAATTCTCTAGCCGCATCCATTGGCCTGGGGATTAAAAGTTCCTGGGCTGAGTTGTTACTATTAATTTCATGTTTATACTGCCCAAGTAGCTGAAGTTGGCTGGAAGGTTTGCATAAATCACAAAGCACAAATACAAGACAATAAAAACATACTATAAAAACATTAACATTCTTTTCAAAAAATCAAAAGCTAAGGGTTACACGAGATACTAGATCTGACAAGAATGAGGGGTATTAATCCCTTAGAGAACAATCTTAATCTGGCACTGAAATGCTGGCAGTGTTGGGGCCAGGTGGACCCCAATGGGGAGAGCAGAATCGGGGGGCTGCCACTGAGAAGGCCCTGTGGTGGAGTTTGTATGTTTATTATTAATAATGCTAGTACACCTTTAGATATAACAAGAACTCTAACAGTGCGATCTTGTGGCTTCTAGACAATATCTTGAAGGCTGTAGGACTTCTTGGAGACGCAGGTATGAGGCTGTAGAATCACTTTGACCCCATAGCTAGTTCTCCATGCTCAGAAAGCCCTCCTTGCCTCACAGCTGGTGCAGAATGAACGGTACTGGCTATACCTCCAAAACTGCAAAACCCTCAAAGGCGGATTCGGGGTAAGGAAGGAGGGAGGCAGGAGGGAAACAGGAGCAGCAGCGTCCTGGTCGCATCTTAGCTCTTTTCTCTCCCGCTCCAACTTACCCTGCTTAGAAAGCTGTAACTGAATGTCTAAGTGTCTGTAGGACTGGAGGAGCTTGGCGGTGACCTTATCCACAGTGAGTTCAAAAGGCTGTGGGCATCAGGATAGGGTTGCACCTGAAGTAGGTTACCTGCCAAACTACTTCTTAAAAAATCACCCTGAGGTAAGGACAAAAAGAACAACCGAAACTCAGCACATTTTCTGCCTCCAGAACCACATGGGGGACAGAGTTCCATGCATGTGGTGGAATTACAAATGGGCATAATCTACTTTGGGATTTTTTTTAATATAAAGGCAGCATATATATCTTCTATAATAAATGCACTTTGGCTGGCTAGGCATGGATGATAATTATAGCCTGTCACTTATATTTGCTGAAAAGAGAGGCGACTTGATTTGACTTGCTATTCCATTTTATTTCTGTACTGCCTTCCCTCCAAGGTGCTGAAGACATGGCTTCCCCGGCTTTTTTCCCGCAGCAACCCTGCCAAAGGGACTCAACTGCGAGATCTCTCCTGGCTCGAGATCACGCAGTGAGCCTTATGTTTAGTGGGGATTTGAACTCACGTCTTCACAATCCTGGCTCAACATCCCAGCCCAGTCAGTCCAACCAGGTGCCCCAGCCTCTGTGAACAGTGGCCCGGAAAGCTGGGAGAAAATTGCGGTCTTTGCAGCTGAGCACATCTGGTCCGCGCTGCCGCTTGTTGTCCTGGCTGCATTTCCCCTGAAGTTCAGAAAACCACTGAAGGGTTCTGCCTATATCAGTGCCGCAACTTGGAGATGCCTGCTGAGGGATGGCGCCTGATTTCCTCTCCTAAAAATTACTTAACAGCTTTATTCAATTAAAAATGCATGTTGTTAAAATGCATCTAGGAAGTCGAGGGTTTGCCGTTCAGAATGGAGTTCTTTGCCATTGCAGCTTATTTAAGAAAGTAAATATCATTAAGAGTTGGTATAGCATTTTTTGAAATGCTGTCCTGAGATGCCATGCATAAGGGACAGCATATAAAAGTTTTAAATAAATAAAACCCCCAATAAAGAACACTTTATAAGAATGCCAAAACTCTGACAACAGAGGCATTTGTCTCAGCAAATGTTTTTCTTGCAGTATCCTAAAAGCAGCTTCCACTCTTGCATGTAATTAGTCATATCAAAATGAAATCTTATCAATATAATCCAAATTGGACACCATTCTGTGGTTGGAAAGAGTATATTTGATTCCTTTATCTGTTAAATTTATACACCATCCAAGTGCCAAGTGCCCCTGCAGTGGTTTAAAACAATTATTAATATAACAATAATCATGGTTATATTATTACAATAATATAACAACCCATGCAGTGAATATAATAATTAAAATAGCGAAGCATGAAGGATATTAAAGAGCCAGCAGTAAAGTTAATGATCAGAGCTGCAGGTTATAGATTAAAGGCACAATTCCATGCATGTTTAGGCAGGAAAATGTCTGTCGGCCACGCTGTCGCCCACTGGGAGTTCTGCAACCCCTTTCTGTTTATGTTGGCATAGAACTGCACCCTCAAAGTGTTCAGGAAGAGGAAGTATTAACCTGGCCTCGAAGTGGATCTCTCTGGGAAAGGTATTTCAAAGGCAGGTGGGGCCACCACATAAAAGCCCCTTTCCTTGGCTGCCACCCATCTCGCCCTTGTGGGTGGCAGCCTCTGGAGAACGCGAAGGAAGGAACCCAGGGGAACGGCCCGTCTCATGCTGGGAACACAGGTGGTTGCAGCAGGTGTGGCTTTGACAGGTTTCCCCACGGAAAATGGGGAATGGGCAAGCTCAGGAAAGCAGGGAGGGTGTTATTCGCTATTGGCGTGAGGGCTATGTAGGACTTAGAAGTGTCGGGCGAACCGTGGAAAAGCACAGCAGAGCGGGATTTTGCATTGCCTGTTCCAGCCGATACAGCCCGCTCCTTTTTCTCCCCTCTTGCATGGAAGCCAAAGCGGCTTCCATGGCCCTCCTTCATTTTGTCCTCACAACGACAGCCCTCTGAGATAGGCTAGGCTGCGAGTCGACGGCGGCCCCCAGTCAATCAAACCAACGCCCCACACGCTCCGGGAAGGCAGCCCTCACCCATGACCGGCGGGGCTTGCAGGACCATGTTCCGAGGCGGAAGGGCCCTGCTGGTTTTGGATTCCCCCCAGCTGCTGCTTTGGGTCATGCTCCCCCCGCGGTCAAAATGGTTTGCATTTCTGCAAACATCTGGAGCCCCCCAAGCCTGGAGCTGCCTCCCCCTTTGTGCATGCTGATTTCTGGTTCCCCGTCGTTTAAGTCTGCAGCCTCCCGTCAATTATACCGCCGAAATGAAGAGCGCTCGGTGCAACCGGGAGCCAAGCTTTGCTTGCAGAAGGACTGGGGACTTTCTCCAGCTCTGGCTCTCTCAGCTCAGGATTCTTTGCATCTAGGGCAGTTCCTCTTGTATCAGGCTTTGGCTGATGGGCTGTGGGGTTCTGGCGAACAATAAAGGCCACCCCACAAACTCGACCCACCCGGAGCTGGGGGAGCCGGATGTGGTCCCCCCCACCCCCAGGTCCAAGATTCAGCGTAGCATTATGGACTGGAAGGGGCAGCAGCGGTCTCCCGCCAGCCTTTGGGGAAAAGCTGCAGGTGCCGGGGACAGAGACTCTCGAGCGAGCGAGCCCAGCTTGCCATGTGGAGGAGGCATGTCCTGCCGTGGGTGGTTCTCGCACGTGCTGCCAGAGCCGCTGGGGGCTCTGAGCCAGTGCGTCTTCCACCTGCCCCCTCCTTGCTCTGGATCCTCGTCGCTCGGAAGGTACTGGATGACTCACCCAGTTTGGCTGCTTCTGGAAGGCCTCCTTGTTCCCAGAAAGCCGCTTTGGATAGGGTGCCATATGGCGCTTGAGGATGGAGGCACCAGGGGTTCAGGGGTGTGCGGGGAGAAACGGCTCGTTCAGGGGAACGGCTGGGTAATTAATTCCACCTCCTTCTCCGCAAGAAGGCTTGTCTGACGTCTAGAAGTTTTCTTGAGATGCTAGAAAAGGAACCCTGGACAGAAATACACACACACACATGTCGGCCTGCTGAAGAAATACAGAAATAGGTACCTCACTGCTGGCCAGACTTTTTTCGGGGGCGGGGGGGCGGGAGCGAGCCCTGAACACCATATGGAAGACGAAATACGGAATGGGAAAATCCTCGAGACAAAGGCCAAGAGGATGCTTCCCGGGACCTGTGCCTCTTCTTTTCCTGCTGGACATCTGAGGTTTTGCTAGTTCTCATGTCGTTCTATAGATTTCAGGAAGGGGTTTTGCCCTGGTGTATTTCATTTTGGTGTGACTGTGTTTTGTGCTCCTGTCGACCTCTGGTGCATCCGAGTCTGCAATGTTAGCAACCCTTCTTGTCAACCGCAGGGATAGGAAACCCCCAAAGCCGATTCTCAAGACCATTCTGCCAGTAGTCAGTTGCCTTTAGCAGCTGGCAACTTGTGCCGGGGGCTGGAAATTTGGGTGGGGGGTATTCTGAGCCAGTGAAACTCTTGCATATTCAGCAATGGATCTGGCAGCTGCCATTTTTTCTCTGTCAAAATATTCTGTGTAGAAAAAGCAAAACTCGTCTAGATCATCTTGTATATTGGTCATTCTCTGTGCATACAAGGCGAGTGGGGATTTAGCGCACGTGAAAAGGCCATATGGAATGGGCTACATGTGGGTTGCATAGAAACATAGAAACAGAGCGAGTCAGAAGGGGTCTCCTGGGCCATCTAGTCTGACCCCCGGCTCCAGCCAGCTCCGCTCACGGCATGCCCACCATTGCACATTATCTTTATGCAGTTTTAACCTTTTAAAAACTTTAAAAATGGGTTTTTAAAAAGATAACCGTCATGAACAGTCATACAGAATAACGCAAAGGAGAACGAGACTGCTAGAGACATTCTAATAGTGGTGCCCAGCACACAATGGGGGAAGGAAATTATAATCAAGAGTTTTTTTTAGCCACTGGATTCTAAGTGCATGAAAATGTGTTGCCTTGGATGACGGACCGTATGCTCCACAAGAGTCCCGGAGGGCGCAGGGCTCCCAGCACGCTATGTGGTCGCGCTTTTAACACTGATGGAGTCCCTGACACCCCGATTTCCAGATTACGTGACTTTTTCAAACGGGACATCCAAAGTGTCTCCTAGGCCGCTGGTATAAAGTCTGTGGGCCAAATCCTCTTGTCTTTTGCTCTGTCTCCCTTCCCATATATTGAGGCTCTCCTGAAAGGAAGCTCAGAAAAAAGAGAAGAGGATCGCAAATGAAGCAATTCAACGGCAGACACATTTCCTGCTTTGCATAAACACCTGCGCTTGACGTTTGCCGATTCTAGACTCCACATGGGCGTTTTGCATCTCTGACTCTCAGTAAGCATTCAATCTCTCTCTCTCTCCCCATTTAGATAATTGCCTTTGACGAATTGCACATGGATTTCAAGAACCCCATTGACCAGGGCAACCCAGCCAGGGCCGTAAGTCTATACATGTCGTGTCAGAGGTGTGTCCGTCTCTGTGTCCATTCGTTTGTCTTTCTTCCCCCCTTGCCCTCATCTTCCAAACCCGTTTTCCCGTCTCACACTGATCCAGTACCTGTTTATGTTAGGAGGCTGCAAGTTTTGTGGACGAAGCAGGGAAGGTGTTGCCATAGCTCTGTGCTAGGTCAGAAGTATTGCATTCAAGAGATCCCGGTTTCGATCCTCAGCGCCTGCTGTTCGGGCCACAGGTGTGGCTGCCAGTCATTCCTGCTAGTCCGTGCCGGAAATACTGAGCTCGATGGACCCGGCATCTCATTTGGCACTAGGCAACTTCCTGTTCAGATCAGCAATTTATTTAGAATCATGAGGACTAGAAACTTTATTTCTAAGAGAAAGGGGCAGAGCTCAGATCAGAGCACAAATCCCTGGCTTTTCCTGGTAGGGCCAACATGGAAACCCTGTTTCTGGACTATCCTAAGAACGGGCAGTTATTTTGCCTGTGATACATCCTATGATGTTGCAGCGATGTATTAAGAGCAAGATTTCTGTGGCAGGGGCCATGTACCCCTTTCAGAGAACATCCCCCCCCCCCCCCAGTCCTTGGTAGTATTGTTAAAAAGGGCACTTGCTCTCTCCAAGCATCTTTTTTTTCAGCCCTTCCCTCCCCACTAATGGATGAGAAAAAGTCTCAAGATTTGTTTTGGTACATCTGCATACCTTTGAGGCTCCTCAAGCCTTTTGAAAAATCCTCTGTGCATGGCCTTCATTTTGTTTGGGCTCACATGACACTCACAGCCCGAACAGCAGAAGTAGAGAACATACGCTGTGCTGGTCGTTGAGACTTCCCCCGCTAAATAATCCTTGCAATTATAGTCTGGTGAGAATCCTCTCTTGGGTATTTGCGGTGCTTCCACAGGGAATGACAGGGCCTGAAGTCCCCTCAGGCTTCCACCAAATGTTTCATGTCTTTTCTTTTCTTTTTTTTTTGCACATTTTTTATTAAGATTTTAAACTAAAAACTAAAAAAATAATCATCAAATACATCGGACGTACTGGGTCAGCCCCCTATAACATATCTTTTAAACATTCTATAATCATATTCAAATCGATTTATAAAAATTTAAAGACATCTTTAAATCTAAGCCAAGTCCCGTTTTTCCAACCACTCATAAAAAAGGTCCCAAGTTTGATAGAAGTCAGTATCTTCTTTCTCCTTCAATAATAGAGTCAGTCTGTCCATTTCTGCGCAGTCCACAATCTTTTTTAAAATCAGTTCCTCAGTGGGTAGTTCCTCTCTCTTCCAGCATTGAGCAAGCGCAATCCTCGCCTCTGTGATTAAATGTAGTATCAAATACATTTCTTGTTTGCTAATATTTTCTGGTACAACACCTAACAAGAAAATTTCAGGTTTAAAAGCTAAGGCTCTTTGTAGCATTTCCTCGAGCCATTTATGTATTTTAATCCCAAATGTTTCATTTCCGTCAACTGTCTTTCAAGTCTGGCTGGCAAAGTAGGACTCAGACTGGCCCAGGTGCAATCAAGTTGTTTATAGTTGGAACACGCACTGTTTGCAGAAGTTCTGCACTAACGAGGAACTCTGCGATCAGCTTTCCCCAAGGTGGCGCCTTCCAGAAGTGTTGGGCTACAGCACCTATCATCCCCAGCCAACTGTAGCCCAACGCTTCTGGAGGAGATCCTGTTGGAGAATGCCACCCTATGTGGTAAAGTCAGCAGGTACCAGGTACCAGCTGGAAAGAGAATCCCGCGGACGGGAGAGGGCAACAGCGGATCTGTTTTCTTTTCTCACAACTGTCCTACGAGGTAGGTGAAGCAGAGGGTTTAATTAGAGAAGCCCAGGTTTGAACCTGTGACCCCCCCCCCCATGTGCGAACACAGGTATTCTATCTGCCTATGTTAAAACATAGAAACAGAGTGAGTCAGAAGGGGCCTCCCGGGCCATCTAGTCTGACCCCCGGCTCCAGCTGGCTCTGCTCACAACCTGCCCACCATGTGCATGTCTAGCCTATCCTTGAACGCCCTCACCGATGGGGCCTCAACCACCTCCTGTGGAAGCCCATTCCATACCCTTGGGGTCCTGTCAGGAAGTACTTCCCGGCATATGAATTGAACCTTGGTTTCCTGAGCTTTGCTCCATTGGACCACGTCCTGCCTTCCTCTGCAGGGGAGGACAGGTCTCTCCCCACCTCCATGAGACACCCCCTCACATACCTGTATGTCGCCAAAAGATCCCCTCTGAGTCTCCTCTCCTCCAAGCTGAAGAGACCCAGTTCCCTCAGCCTCGCCTCACACGGCTTCCCCTGCAAACCGGCCACCAACCTTGTGGCCCTGCGCTGCACTGACTCCAACTTGGCTACATCCTTCATCATAAACCCATCAGCAAAGCATGTTTAAATAGCAGGAAACAGCCTTGTGGTGTGTGTGTCCCCTCCGCACTTCCCGGAAAGGTGTGTCTTTGGGGGAGTACCCCTTTTTTGCAATCTGGGTCTGTAAGGCGAAGGATTGCAGAAAGCTTTTCAAAGCACAGGCCAGCAGCGGAAGAGGTAGTGGGAATGGGTGGGTGGGAAGGCAGGGGAGAAGCTGTTTCCGGAAGTCCCCCAGGCTTGTTGCAATGCATTTGGTGGATGAAAGCTGGCTTTCATCAGCCGTGCAAAGAGCACAAAGGAATGGCAGGAGCCGGGAACACACAGCCACAGGAATCCTTTGAAATCCCGCCCTGAAAGTGTCGCTCAACAGCCTTCCGCAGCAGCAGGGGGAAGCCACGGCCCCCTTCCCAGCACCGCGCTGCCTCCCCCGCTCTGCGCCGCTGCAGACAGAGCAGTGCCTGGCACCCTTCGCTCAGAGATGGCAGAGGCGGGTTCCCCGCTTCTGCTCAGCCCAGCGCCCTTCCCATCCTCGCGGCGACAATCCCCATTCCTGGGGGAAGCATCTTAGAAGAATCGGACTCTGCATTCGAATCCCCTGTCAGGATCTTGCAGGACTAGCGGTTCTCTCCCTGCCTCTCGCGCTCGGCCACCTCTTGCAGGGTTTTGTGTAGAAAAGCGGGATGAGTCCTAAATTCCTGGGAGGAAGCACCAGATACTGACAGAAGCAAGATAGGCGTGTGTCTCTTGAATAATGGAGAGCCGGTGTGGTGTAGTGTTTAGAGGTTAGGACTGCGAGATCTGGATCTATTTCCCCAGCCAGCCAGGGAGCCATTCATTGAATCTTGGCCTGAGAGTAATAAATTAAGATAAATGGTATATCAGTACATTGCATAAATTGTACATCTTTAGTTATACCCTTATACACGTCTGCATTGTATATTAATAAGCAATACTTGATTAAAAATAATTTGTGGTAATAAGGGAAAGGGAAAACTCCGAAATAAAGCATATAATGGGCAGGACGGCACCCAGTTTATAAAGGCATATATTTAAAAATAAACATATCAACAAATTTTAAAATACGAAACATTTTGACCAAAAATACCAACGTTGAGCCCCTAACTGAAGCTGGAGTTTTATGCCAAACATTCCACATATTAAACTCATATCCGTATTATCTGTGCATTCGTAAAGCAGATGCGCGATTGTCAGTTGTTGTTTTGTTTCATGCACTTTGCATTGCCTGCCTAAAGAAGCAGTTTTAGTGTCTAAGGGAGGGAAGACCTCTGTTCCTGCAAAAGGTGTTGGACTCCAGTTCCCATCAGCCTCAGCCAGTGTGGCCAGGGACTGTGAGAGACGTATGTACCCTAGCATTCCCAGGAGGGTGACAGGTTCCCATCTCCCCCAGCAGAGCCATTGGAAAAGGAGCACTATGAGGAAGTCCTTAAAGAAAGGGAAAAGAGGGGGTGCTTTCCTCACAGTCGAGAGAAACAGGACTTTTCGGAAGACAGCACTTAAACGCGCGCACACACCACACACACCGGAAACCCCACTGCGCTTCAAGTTCATTCGAAGCAGAAGCAGGCGATCAGTTGGGGTCCTGCACTCGTTTGTTCCGCTGAGAAACTCTCCCGGGCGCCAGCGCAACATGGCTGCCAAGGGAGGTGTGGCAGCAGGCAAGCCACCTACCCCAGAGGCGTGAGAACAAGGCAGAAGCCCCGGTGCACAAAACGATTCCTTTGCACCCACAGTTTTCAGCAGCAACTTTCGCGGCAAACCCCAGCCGCCTCTAAGAATATGCTGAAATCAGTTCGTATTAATTAAAAGCAAACATGGGAGCGCTACAGCTCGCGGGCACGAGAAACACAGCCCAGGTGTCCGGAGCCTCCATGTTCCCTAGCCCTGGTTTAAGGGTCCCGCGAACCATTTCAGTGTTGCTTTGGCAGGTGTTTTCAAGAGACAACCTTGCAGGAGAAGATCCAGGGCAAACTGGGAACTCAGGGTGGGAAATCAGGGACACTGTGAGGCTAACGGGGGATGGAAAAGTAGGCTAAACCCAGGGATGCCCCTGAATTCTGCAAACACTGGAGAGGTACGTCTGGCACATGCCAAGGAGGTGGCGGATCTTCTGAGATGCCCCTCCCGTCCCGCAAGTATAAATAGTTTTGTCTGACCTCAATTTTTCTCCTTGCATGGCAGCCTCGGAAGAACGCACGCTCAGCAAATGCAGTCCCTCTGGATCCCTGCTGGGGTGCAGGATTCAGCCCGTGGGAAGGGCAGGGCCGGGCCGGGCCGGGCCAAGCATAACATTTGGGGACTGAGGGTTACGACTTACCAGCCACTTGTAAAGGCACCCTCTCACCACCCCGTCCGTCACCCCATCTCATGAGCTATGAAAGAAAACTTCATATTTCCATTCTGAAATTGTATTTTTGACATTATACCAAGCCCCCAAACGACGCACCCTGTGTGTTGCTATTTTTATTTTTCCTCCACCCCGTTGAAGACACCTACCTGTTCTGGCTGGTGGCAGCACCAGCCCCCCTTTTCCTTGGCCCCGTGCTCCTAGCGAATGCGGTATTTCGCCCATTCTCCTGCCAGCTGGTCCCTTCCTGCTGCGTTTTATGTATTATTTCATTACATTGATAAGCTTCCTGTGGGAATGTTGCAGTTCACACATACTAAAAGCCGAAACTCCATGATAAAATATGCAACCTTTAAAAGTTAAAAACTTAATAAAACTAGAGTTCTTTAAAAGAAAAAAGCAGGAAAAATCTAGAAACACAATGCACATTTTAAAAGAAAACCAGACTAGGCATTTTTTAAAAGGCTTCATTTGAAATTAAAGATACTATTGTATAAGGTGCCTAATGAGTCTCTCTGGGGAGGGCATTCCAAAACTGCTGAAAAGACCCTTTTTTTTTAGAAGTCACTTGCCTCACCTGATTTGGTAAGAACCCTGGAAGAAAAACCTAAGGAATTTTGTCTGAATTTTGTCTGAGCACAGCTTTCTTTGCCTTTCAAGCTGCAAAGCCTGATTGAATTGTTAACGCTTCTTCTGGTTTGGTTCCTGGTTCCCTTACCAGATCTGGGCGCTAGGTGCGTAGATACAGGGAAATTCAGGCTGTCCATAAACATCCATCATGACTCACCATCTGTGGGGCTTCCAGACGAGAATTTCTCTGCTCGGTCGCATGGCTTGCTTCCTTACATGTGCTTGGAACGGTCATATCTTCCATTTGGATCACGAGGGCAGAAATGGTCTGTCTGGAAGCATCGCAAGATTCCGTTTCACCCTCTGCATGGAAATGTGGCTGAGGCAGAGGCTGGGGTCTCCTGCTTGTCTGGACCACCCCATGCCCAGGTCCTGCAAGATCAGGGTGGCTTTGGTTTCACCCAAAGGCCACCCCTCAAATTGGTATTGTCTTTTGTTTCTATCCTGCTTTTTTTTTGCCAAAGAACAGCATTCAGGGAGGCTAACGATGAAAACCTGAAGTGTAACAAAATCTTAACTAAAACATAGCGTGGGAGCTAATAAATGAAAAACACAGCGATCAAAGAAATAGGCAATTTAAAAGCCAATTAAAAAAACCCCTTTGGTGCCAGATGAGCTTATCTGACAAAGGCCTGCATGGAACTAGCAGAGCAAAGGAAAACCAAACGCTTTGCTTGCTGGCAGAGAGGCATCCGTGCAGGGAGGCGACTTCGGCTTCCCTGGCAGCAGGTCCCAGCGCCTGGGAGTGGCCCCGGAGAAGGCCCTGTTGAGGCCCTGGGCCTCAGATTGCAGCTCTTCCATCTTGAGGCTGCGTTTCCACTCATCTCTTGGCCCAGGCTCTGCTTCTGGGAGACCAGAATTGGCAAATTGGGCGTGGCAGCTTCCAGGGAAGGATGCAACCTGCGATAAGCCTCCGCCAGGGCCCCTGGGACAGGTGATGTGACATGGGGACATTTCTGGCCCCTCCTCTCAAATATATTTCTCCAGAGGTACAGTGGCGCATTTAGAAGGAAGGTGCTCGCTGTGGCAGGCAATTCTTTGCCCTCCCCCCAAGTAATCCTGTCCCACACATTTGGGTTCCGGGCAAAAGACTCAACTGCAGCAAAGGATGCCAAAGGCTGCTAGGAGCACGGTTTCTTCTTCAGGTCCAGCAATGCGGAGACACCGAGGAGGGGGGAAGTGTCAGGGAGGGCGCTGCATTCGCTGGCGCCTTTATAGTTGACCCCCTGGATGGTGGGGGTCCAGATTTGAGGGGCATCCACTGGAGCTTACAAAATGATTACCACCAATTAGTTAAAAATACAATTTTGGGATTAAGGGCTGCAAACTAGATAAGGACTGTGCGCTGGATAAATGTGATTTCTGAATGCTTCATTATCCCCGTTTGCTGGCAGATGTATTCCCCATGCGCCTGGCGGATTACACGGCGATGGCGTATCCGAGAGAGGGGACCTGTGTGTCATTTGCTCTCTCCTCCTGTGCTTGGGATTGTTCGGCCTGTGAGGAGCTTTGGGAGAAAAGCACCAGGAGGCCTTGTCCAAATCCCGCAAACTGTGTAGTCATCCTTGCATTTTGGGGTCCCTTGATGGCCATAAACAGCTGACCTGACCATTGCCTTTTTCTTTTATAATGCTTTCTGTGTGTATGAAAGAGAGATTTTCAAAGAGGATTTTATACACAGGCCAGCTCCTTTCTATCTGCATGATCTTATCTATTCTTTAAATCCTGCCCCCCAAGAAACGAGCAAAGGCAGGAATGGAAAACTATTTGCATCGGCTGGACTGAAACCTGATAGAATCCAAAGCGCCCAAGCCAGGTTGCTCAAGCAGGAAACACAGGGGGCACATCTGTTCTCACAAGCCTCATTTTTGGCACGAACTCCAGGCTTCTTGTAAAGAACAGGGCCAATTCTGCATGGGGAGCCTCAAAGGTGAGCAAGTTCAGGCAGCTGCCAAGAGCCTCACTCTGGCAGGGCCCAACTGAGAAGATCCCCCCCCACCACCTGCACCAAAGACACACTTCCTCTTCAACATTCAGTTTTTAAACCCAGGTTTAAAACGGACACTAGGAATCTGAAGATGGGTCAGCGGAGGGCAACGAAGATGCTATGGAGCCTGGAAAATAAGCCTTATGATGAGAGGCTGAAGGACTGGGCTTGTCCAGCCTTGAGAAAAGAAGACGACGAGGTGACATGATAGCACTCTTCAAGTACCTCAAAGGCTGTCACAGAGAGGAAGGAAAAGACCCCGTCTCGCTCTTTCCAGGGTATAGGACATGGAACACTGATCTTAAACTGTACACACCAGGTGCTGGCTAGACACAAGGATGAATTTCCTGACTGCGAGAGCCGTATGACAGCGGAGCCAGCTGTCAAGAGGGGTTGTCAGCTCTTTCACGCGAGAGGCATGCAAGAAGAAAACAGACGGTTATCTGAGTCCTGCGCCAGCAGGGGTTGGATCCAAGGGCCTTCTTGGCCCTTTCTGGCCCTCCTCTTCTACATGTCACCACTTGCCAAAGGCCTCTTGCTTTGGCCCAAGGTGGAACAAGAGACGCCCTCCGAGAATTGGTGCCAACGTGCTGGCAAGGGGTTGCGACTTTAGTTTACGTGCCGGGGAGCATTGGCGCTCCTCCAGGGGCGCACGTCCGCCCCGAAGCACCTTAGACACGCGGAGGACAGATAGGAAAGGCCCCTGCCCCAAGGAGGTGCGGGGCAGGAAGTCCCTGGCATGAGCCATCCCAAGAAAGGGCTGTGGAGAGAGAGCCACGCAACCCAGCACAGTGCTGTCTCTCTGGACGGGCAGTGGCTCTCCCGGCTTTTGGGGTGCGGCCTTTCAGAGTGCGGCCGGAGATGCTGAGAACGGCCCCCGGGACACCTGCGTGTGAACTGTTTGTGCCACAGTGTTATTTATCTTATAAAGCACGCGAGATCTGAGCCTGTTTCTACTTTTTGATACCTTCCTCCTTCCAGATTGTGTTTCCAGGAACAGATGCTGAAGAACTGACCACTGGGAGTGGGGGGTGCAGGGCAAGCAGCCTCGCCAATCCAGATGGGTAGGGACTGCCCCTCCATCATCTGCACCCAGCATAGGGATGATGGGAATTGCAATCTAAGAGATCTGGGGGGCAACAAGTGTGGGGAGCAGGCTGATTTGGAAGGACGGAAGGATGGATGGATGGATGGAAGGAAGGAAGGAAGGACAGAAGGCAGGCTGGTGGCATTTTTATGTTGTACCTGTGAGAGGCTTAGGTGCTTTGCAATTAGATTAAAAACAAACGGATCAATTGCTCGCTGCCCTCAGAGAGCGTGTGGCATTGTAAGGAGAGCACGGAAGGACAAAGCGAGAGAGATGCTAAGCGAGAGGCAAGCGAGAGAGATGCTAATATGCTCAAGGATACCCATTTAGCGCGGAGGCTGAGTGGGAGATAACTTTCCCAAAGGTCAGAGCCCGGAGCAGAGCGGAAAGCTCTTTTCACCACCGATGCTTTTCTGTTGCTCTTATTAATATTTATGCCGCTAGATGAGTTTGCATGTTTTCCAGCTGCCGTGAAGCCAATGGAGAAGTGTAGCTTGTCTAGCTCGGCGCACACTCCTTCTCCGAATGCCAATCCTTGTGCATCCAAAACTGCTTCACCCACAGACAAGAAGGAGGCGACAGCAGCTCCAGGGGAGAATCTGCAAGGTTTGCAGGCGTACCAGAAACGCTCAGGGAAATTCCCCACACATACACACCAAGCTGGGGAATCCCAAAACAGTTCAGCGAGGATTGAGCGTGCTCGGGGGCTGTGGAGCGCTGCTGATGGAGCGTTGCAGGGAGAGCATGGAAACTTGGGAGGAAGGGAAAGAAATGGGCAGGCCAGCCGGCTGGAGTCTGGACTAGGAGCGCTCTGTGCTGCGACGTTTTGCTACAGATCCCACGTGCTTGTTTTCCAGTCCCCCTTCCTGCCCAAGCCGCCTCAAGGGGTTGGAAATAAAAAGTAGTCACAATAGAATAACAGCAACATTCACCACTGCCCCTTCTCCAAGCAGTTTGACTTTTGCGTCTCTCATTTTGTGTTTCTGTGCAGAGGGAGAGATTGAAAAACATCGAACGCATCTGCTGCCTCTTGAGAAAGGTGAGTCTCGCGCTGCGGGTATCTTTCCCTTTCATTTCACCTTCTCCTTGGCATACCCTTTACAATATGGCTGTCCCATCCCTGGAGGCCGGCCTTTCTCGGAGACCTTGCCTCAGCTCCCCAAGGAGTCATGTGCAGAGAAAGATTAGGGCAGGTTTCAAGTTTCTCCAGCTTTGAGCCTAAACCTGCCCTAATTTGAGACCCACGGAAAATCGATAGCGGCCAATTGCCTGCTCGAATCAAATGCTCTATTTGCATAAGTGGACGTGGAAATCTGATTAAAGGAGAGGAGCTGGAGGCTGGCATGCCGTTCCCTCTTCTTCCTTCCTCCTGGCAGGGGGCTTCCTGGCTTTGACGCAGCCCTGCCCTTTCCGCAGCTGCTCTCAGCGGCTCTCCTCAGAGGCGCTTCCTGCCCGTAAAAACTTTAAGCCACCCAGCCGGCCTGGTGTCCTCCAGACGTCGACTCCCATCAGCTCCACCCAGCAGAGCTGAAAGTCAGGATACCGAGCGCGGTCATCCAAAAGATCCCAAACGGGGTGACTTAGAGCTCGCTCTGCCTGCGTCTGATCACAGCGGCGTGGAAGTCGCTTCCGTCAGCTGCACTTCTGCCTCCTGTTTGGATGGCTTCAAAGGGGATCGGACCAGTTCCTGGAGAGGAAGCCGACTGGTCCTGATGGCTGCAGGGCACCTGCAGTATCAGAGGCAGCCTGTGCCCCAGTGGCTGGGGAACGTGGGCAGGAGGGTTGTGGTACCCTTGTGGTACTCTGCTGTGTACTGCACATTCCATGCGGAAGAGGTTGGGTGCTGTGTGAACTGAACGCATAGAAACAGAGCGAGTCAGGAGGGGCCTCCCGGGCTATCTAGTCTGACCCCCTAGTTCAACACTAGATGGAATGAACTAGTGGGCTGCTTTAGCCTATGTCCTTTTCAGCCTTTTGGAACGGTCAGGGAGGACATTAAGGAAACCTTTATGGTCAGGGGAAGGGGGATGCCCCTTTGGAGGACCCTAAAGAGATGATTTGGTACCTTGGACCTGCACCCCTGCCTTAAAGAGACACACTTTCTCAGGGTGCTTTGAGATGGACCCCTCCAAGGACCATCAGTCCAAAGATATTGACCATAGGTTCCCGTTTTCCCTCCTTAAAAAGTGCTTTTTGTAAGAAAAAAGGGGGTTCAAAGGGAAAAAAATTCTCCTGTAAAATTCTGTGAATGAAGTAGAGCTTATGGCAGAATAAAAGCCATGTGTGGAAGCTTGCTTTTCCACTCAGACACAAAGCTTACTTAGTGACTCTGTGCTAGTTCAACCAACCTATGAGGGGGAAAGCAGACTCGGGACACAGCTTGTGCTCCTTGAAGGAAGGGTGAGATGACAACGAAATGAGCAAATAAACCAGTTTAAGTGCTTGTGAAGCCACGTCGAGCATTGTGGATCCTGTACTGAGCAGGGGGGTTGGACTAGATGACCTTCATGGGTTCTTCCAATAAAATCGTATGATTCTAAGTCTGCAGAGTGCAGCCAACCTGCTCGGCCTATTTCCCCATGCGTAACTTATTCTAGTAAAATGGATTGATGTTAGCAACTCGGCTTTGTATCTGCATTTTTTATTTTTATTTTTTTGCTAGTTTGGACAAATGAAGGCTGTTCTTCAATGCTGCCCTTCCATCATTCTGTTGGCTATCCTAGTAAAATTAATTGTTTCTAGAAAGTGTAAGCCAACTGGAGTCCCTTGAATAAGGCAGGGTATACATGCAATATAATAATAATAATAGTAGTAGTAGTAATAATAATAATATCATCAGATTAATAATAGGAATTGAGTGCTATTACATTGATTATTGAAACATTGTTTGCAATTTTGCTAGCATTTGAGTCATTCTTTGTGCTTCAGTGTGATCTTGAATATTTTTGGATGGTATTAGGAAGAGGAGGATGGTGGTACACCACTCTGGGTACAATATTGGCAGAAAAGAGGACTATAAATAGAGCCAAGTTTGCTGGACTTTCTATTTGAGCCTCTCTCTCTTGCAGCTCGTGGTTCCCGAATATTCCATCCACGGCCTTTTCTGCCTGATGTTTCTCTGCGCGGCTGAATGGGTGACTTTAGGACTTAACATTCCTCTGCTTTTCTACCACTTGTGGAGGTGAGATCCTATCCAAACTTCAGCCATCTGTGACCTGGCATTGCCTTGGTGTAGCTCAAGGATTTTTGCAAGTTGACTTGGTGGTTTCCTGGCTTTTCTGCAGGCTGCTCCCTATCCTAGGAGGCTGAAATGCCTCTTCTAAAGCTTAGTTATCATTATAATTTTTTACATTTCTATACCACCCACCATCAAAGCTCTCCGGATGGTTTACAACAATAATCACACAGTCAAGTCGCCCATCCAGATTCTTGCCAGGCCGGATGCTGCTTAGCTTCCAAGATCAGGCAGGACCAGGCAGGGAGAGCTGTAAGCCACAATACCCTGGCGTTTTTGCCATTTCGGCCCACCCTTTCCTACCTTGAACTGCAGCTGTCACTGCGTCTTCAACATCCAGTTTGGTTCTCACTACCCTGCATTGACCACAAAGCTTGTAACAACCGTCTTTCCAGAACTGGAAGTCCTTAATTGAGTCTTAGCATAATGAAGTTGCATTCCTAAATGATTACGACTCTTCCATTTGTGAGGCTGTGCCCGTACTAGCTTCACGGGACATTTGAACATGTTTCTATTCACAAGCAATCATTTATAGCATGAGATATGGGACACATAATATGTGGAATAATGTACAATATTTGACTCCCTCTTTATTATTCATTTTAAAAATACACCCCTTGGATCCCCATGTTTAACATCCCGGGTGCTGAACTGAAGCTCGGATGAGATTTAAAACAACAAACAAACAGAGACATCCCATAAACCTGACACAGTTTCCTTCCCTTGATTGTGTTAGTTGCAAAACTTGTCCTGTTTGCAAAAAGCAAAATGAATAGCTGGAGGAGCTCATTCTGTTCCCTGCACTGAGACCAACCTGTAAGGATTGTTAAATTATAATCTATTCTTGTATGCCTCTGTAGGTTTGAAGTAGCTGCTCTGAAAATTGGTGCTAGCAGTGGTGGGAAAGAGAGAGACATTTGTATTTGCAGAAATAAACCCTTATGCAGGGGTCAGCAATTATCCCCTGACCCCTCGGTGGCCACCCAAAAATGGATTATCAGTGATGCATCCAGGTAAATTTGGAGTGGAATCCTAGTGATTCTGCTTCACTGCTAAGCAGACTCCAAAATCAAAGGCTTCGGAGATTGCCGGGCTGCATCTGTTGGTCAGGAGGAATAAAAGCCTTGTTTTTGTGCACTTTGGAGAAAGGCAGGCGATGACCCAGGAATTCTTACATTTTAGTCCCCTGGCCTACTCCGCTCCCCACTCACCAGAACGCTCTCCTTCCTCCTCCTCTAAGGTCACTTTCCTATTAGCACATGCCTAATTTCAGGGGAAATGTTAATCTGCATTGTTGAGTACCACTGTGCTAAACGCCTTGCTCTGAATGAATGTGGAGCACACCCCAGAAAAACGTGGCATCCCCAAAACAGGTCAGCATTCAAGGGTCAAATGGGGCAGCAGGGGAGAAAAAGGGATTTTTTAAAATAGCTAACCCATTTTGCATGGGGATCACTTGTAACGAGGAAGGACTCGAAACGCAGTGTTTTTCAGTTGACTCATCTAAACAGTTAGGTGTTCAAAAAATAAGAACTCGGAAGAGAGCTGGAAATTTAGGGCAGAGGCTTGGAGTCGTGTCCCTTCCCAGCCACACTGGTGCAAGACTTTCTGCTGCCTGTGGCAAAGGACAAGCTCGTGTCCCTTTCTCATGCCAATGTACAAACCCAGCCACTGCATGTGCCTCAGCTGATTCCATACAACATAGTTAAGACAACAGGCCAGCGCAGGGGGCACAGAAATTCCTTTCCACGGCCACCACCGCCACCCCCAGCACTTCCCACCTGAGGTGACAGGGCTGGACCTGCTTCCTGGACACCTTACTCAAGCTCCCCCCTTTCCCCCCAGGTACTTCCACCGCCCAGCGGATGGCTCAGAGGTGATGTACGATGCCGTCTCCATCATGAACGCCGACATCTTAAACTATTGCCAGAAAGAGTCGTGGTGCAAGCTGGCCTTTTATCTGTTGTCATTCTTCTATTACCTGTACAGGTGAGCACCAAGCATTTTAGAATTGCAGTTGGGCAGTGAGTGTTTCATTGCACATAACCACAATCCTTCCAGTCACAGCAAGATGTATTTTTAATGTACTGATCAAATCATGTGCAGCAATAGCGGGCGCTGATGCTTTGTATTACTATTATTAAGAATAATTCCTGCATTCCGTACCACCTGGTGCTCAGGGCAGCTAACAAAGTAATAACAATCAAATACAGTAAATGTTTAGACTAAGTGCCCAAGATGGCATCCTTACTGTATTCAATTCGTATTACCTTACACACCAGGTAGCAGAAATGCATAAACGGTATGATAAAATGGTGATGATGAATAATATTAAGTTGTGTATATGATAAACTGATTTGTTCAGTATGTTAATTTTTTCTTTTTTGCTGAAATTGTAAGTAACTGTGGTTATGTAGAACAGCTGGGTTCACCCAACACAGCAAGTTATCCTGCAGAGCTACCACTGTGCCTGGGTTTTGACCGTGATCTACCCAATAGACTTTGAAATGGTTTCTAGAATTTCTAGGATTTTCTAGGATTAGGTATCCAGGTCCTTAACGGCTTGGGACCGGGTACCTAAAGGAACGCCTTCTTCCATATTTGCACCAATTTATTCTGACACAAGCTTCCATGGAGCAAAATAAGTTCCCATGGAATGTTACGAAGCACATCAGGTTTATATAAGGATCAAAAGGAAATTAAATTCACAAAGGGCTGGCATAACACTCACCTTATTAACAGCATTCATTCCTAATGCCATTTCTGTTGATCACACAAACATCCTGACACCAGGTTAGCCAATTAACACATGGGGTGTGATGAAGAACCTTTATTATGATTAGTTGCAGGGTGTTTGTGCAACAGACCAAAACAAGCACTCTCGAGAAACTAAGAATGACAGAATTCTGAGCCCACAAATTTGTTTCAAGCCCCAGAAGGAATTGAAGCAAGAGTTCTAATTCTGCCCACGCAAAAACGCCCAGTCCTGATTGTGTGGCCCAGCTATGGTTCTGCAGATGCTTCGGCCTACAACTCCCAGGCACGCTCACAATTGGCTATGCCTGCGTAGGTCAGTGGGAGCTGTAGGGCAAAACATCTGGAGAGACACAAATTGTTTGCCTGACAGAGCAACTGGGAGGAAGGAAGTGGGGGCGAACAGGCTGTGTCCATGACACGGCTCTTTCCCAGTAAGCCAAGAATCCTGGCTTATTGTTACATGTGAATGCAACTATTGGCTGTTTAATTAAGAATACTTTACAAGCATATCAAAATACAAAAGGAACATTTTTTTAGACAACTCTGAATTCCTGTTACTATCTTGAGAGCAAGACTTAATCTTCATTGTGGCTTCACACTGATGACAGATGCTTTCTCTTTTCTTTTCTTTTCTTTTCTTTTCTTCCCTTCCTCTCTCCCCCTTTCACACCTTTTTCTTCCTCTGCTCCTCCTGCAATTCAGTATGGTTTATACGCTGGTGAGTTTCTAACAGAGCCAGTAGAAGGGAGCGGGGGGGGATCCTTAAGCTGGTTCCCAGTGACTCCTCTGGGAAAGCCCCCGCTCACCAGGACTATGAAATTATCTGGCGGGGGGGATGGACCGTCCTCAGGCCTGAAGCCCCTCCATGTCTGAAGCCAGCAGCTCTGCAAGACTTTCCTTTCCTGGCTGCCTGGGACACCAGTACTTCTGCTGCCTCATATCGGAGGAGGGCCGCCCTATCACCCCCCTTCCTCCCCCTGTTCCAGCCCCTGGAATAACGTCCACTGGTTCTGTATTTTGGAAAAGAAACCCTGCATCTTCTCTGCCGATGGACCTCCAGGCCGCATTCAGATGTGTTCGGGGAGACAAGCAATTGCATTTGAGTTAGGGGTCCAGACAGTATTTGGTTTTTTTTTTTTGTTTGGGGGCTGTGCAGAGCAGAACTCCGCGCTCTCCAGGGCACCTGACTTGGGTGGGCTTTGCTTGTGGGCCAGAAGGTTTGTTCTTCTACCATGTGGGGTTTTTAAAAAAATAAAATCCAGGGAGAAAACTCCTGCAGTGCTTTCCCCCAACCTCCTTTACCCCGGTGGGGTGGGCTCCCCAAAATAGGGCGGCCCCTTCTTATTTCCTTTTGGCAAATGAGGTGAGAATAACATGTCTTAACAACCCCCCCAAAAAAAAAAGGGAGGAGGGCAGAAAACATAGGAAAAAGAAGCCCTAAAGAAAACATGATTGCAGAGCACAGCAGCCATTTTAAAAGTGTCAGTGCAGGAGACTTTCCTTTGCCTCACTTTCCTTTGCCTCTCCAACCCCATAGAATAACCAAGGAATCAGTATTCAATATGTTTCGTCTCTGTTCTTCTCTGTTTTTTTTTTCCTCCATTCTTTTCTTTTTGTGTGAATCGCTGGATGTTGTCAGATGGAAAAGGGATGCTGAGAGGGAAAGTGGTAGAGGTACTCTGTTGTCATGGCAACGCACCGGCCTATCTTTTCTGCTGGCTTTTTGTGCAGCCCCCCCCAGATTTCCTTGGGCTTTGCTGCCAGTAGACAAGAGGAAAGTGAGAGGCCTCCGTGTGGCTTCCCCCTTTGTGGAAGTTGGAATCAGTCCTCACGGGGGCTCAGCACCAGGGTTGGGGGGAGTTTTGGTAGAAAAATAATGCTGCAAAACTCCCACGGCTGCCCCCCACCAAAAAAAAGCCGATATCATCGCATCCAAATTAAAACATAAGCAAAACGATGCTGGATCGGGCACCGAGTCCATCGAGTTCCTTTTGCAGCCATGACCAAGACGGAGGAATCCGAGAAGAGTGAAATGCCTTTTTGTGGCGTTCCGATGTCCATTCCGGTGCCTTTAGCTCCTGTAGGAATTTTCTTCCACTTACCCAAGTGCTCACTCGTCCAAATCCCCAGCCAGAGTTTTTTAAAATTTTGGTTTGCCAGTCTCGGGGATGCCCAACCTGCTGTGAATCCTCAGGTCAGATTTGCAGAGATCCAAATGATCTGGCTCCGTGGTGGGTTTGTACAACATCCCTTCAGGGAGCAGCTAATCCGCATCTTGAGAGTCTCAGATCTGATCCCCGCCCTCTCCCGGTCCTTCTATATCGACCTCTGTAAATCTTCATTGGCTGTATATCTGTCGAGGCAATGCACAGAACAAAATTGGGGAGGGCTTGAAAAGTAGCAAAGGCGGAAAAAAGGAGAAATCCACCTCCCAGTCCGAAAAGCAAAACCATCAAATGTGGCGTCTTCGTCATCTGAGGAAAGCTTAGCAAAGGAGGGTCGAGTGTAGCCTTCTCTAAGGAGTGAGTCCCTTAACTGGGGTTCAGCCCCCAGAAAAGATGGCATAGTGAGCTAAGATGGACCCACGGTCCAACCCAATGTGCCTTCATGTTCCCAGAGACCCCTCTATGACATTAATTGGAAACCAGTTTGCTAGGAGAATTTTATATATTTATTTATTATATTTATATCCCACCTTTTCCTGTTGCAAGGAAAACAAAGCAGTTTTTATAGCCCACCCCCTCTCCCTTTTTTTATCCTCACAACAACTCTACGAGATCGGTCAAGCTGCGTGCCAGTGACTGAATTTTGAAATATTTTTGAGGTAGCTGAGGAACCCCCCCCTTTTTTTTTTGCCCAAAGCGACTGTACATCCAAGTATTTTGTATATGATATCAGTATCTTTGGCTGAAAGGAATTTAAACTGGGACTTCTTTTTTTTAACCAATGCCCCATCTTTAAAACGGTTTTTCTACCAAAAAGATAAATAAAAATAAAATGCAACAGCAAGGGCCACAATCTAAAAGATTTTTTTTTAAATTCATGATTAAGTCCCACCGAAATTAATAAGATTAAGGGCACATGGCTGGTTTAAGTCATGCTGGGAGCTCTAGGCCTTTTTCTGTCTAAACATACATAAGATCGCACTTTTAAGCATGAATGATTTCCTGAATTGCGGGCTAAACATGGTAATCCATGCTAAAACTCTTACCTGCTTTTGGGTGGATTAATCAAACAAGGCAAGTTATATTTGTAATTCACAGAGGGGTAGAACAGCTTCATCAGACTGCTTCATGGGTAAATCATTTCAGAGCACTGCCTTGGGAAACCTAAATGGCCAGGGTCAAGGCACTCTGTACGTTCTCAGAGGACCCCTCCTGCCTGAATGCCTGACTTCACATGAAGCCTCGAATCTAAGTTCAGGCCCGTGGGTTGGCAGCTGAACCAGAAGCAAAACTTTAAAAGCTGAAGCCAAGCTGCTCATGTGTCTTGGGGTCATGCTTCCGTGGAAGGCGAGGGCGTAGAAAGATGCCCATCACCTCCCAAGGGCCTTCTTCAGGTGTTTGACTCTGTGCAGCACCTTCCAACAACCTGTTTTTCTATCTTGATTCTGTTGCTGATTGCCCAAGAGGTCACCTTCTTGGGGGGAAAGCAAAAATGAGGCGAACAGGATTCGACATTCTGGTATATGGAGCATGTGGTCTTAAAGGTGGCCCTAAAGGCTTAAAGGGAAGGAAGAACCATCACCTCCAATACAAATCTTTCCTTTGTTCCTTCCTCTTTTTAAATAAAACCCAGATGAGCCCCTGCGCATTCCTACTCCCTCCCCAGGGGACCATTGTGTAAAGAAGTTCTGTTGGAAATAATTAAAAAAAAAGATTTGACCATGACTTCCACTATTTTTCATCTGTGCGATTGTGTGGTGGGGGGAGATCACAATTTAATGACCATACCTTGCTCCTCTCGGGTGTAGGCTAGCTCACCAGAAAAGGAAGGTTGGCCACCTGATCTTGGGCCTAAAAGAAGGTTTACTCCTAATTATATTATTTATTTATATTATTTATTTATTTTCCGATTTATATCCTGCCTTTTTCCTACAAAGGGCTCAAGGCAGCTTACATCATTCTCCTCCTCCATCTTATCCCCACAACATCAACCCTGTGAGGTAGGCTGGGCCAAGAGTCTGTGACTGGCCCGAAGTCACCCAGTTGGCTCCATGGCCAAGCAGGGACTAGAACTCAGATCGCCCAAGTGCCAGTCCCACGCCCTTAACCATGACATCACACCGGCTCCCTGCATGTCGTACTTTTGTGCTGTCTTCTTCTCATGCTCACAACAACCCTGCAAGGTAGCTCAGCACACAGGCATCATATTCTGAAGTGTGGTCACCCAGTCTGGGTGTGGGCAGAATCCAGTGCTAGCTGCAGCTCTTGTTGGAAGGCTGCTTGGGTGAGTCAATAGAGCATCTCGTCCATGAAGTCCCCCCGCCCCTTTTAGAGCTGTCCTGATTCTTGTGGAAGTGAATTCCACAGGGAAACTCTGTCCTGTGTGATGATGGACAGCCTTTCACCCATTCTGGCTCTGCCTCTCATCCGGGGCTGCCCCACGGGGTTGTAGCAAATGGCGTTGAGAGTCAAACCAGAGACCTGCTCGGTTTCTTAGCCGCTACTGTCGTCAAGAAGGAAAACGCTAGCTTGGGATCACTACATGAGCTCCATTTTTGTCCTGAAAATTCCTGAGCCCAGCAACCTGGATGCAGACAGCTTGGCATTAACAACTGGGTTTCATATCTTTCAAAAACATGGTCTTGTTCCCAGTTATCCCAGGGCTTAAGGAACTTCATTCCGGCTGAAGGCAAAACCCAGTTGGGGGGAATTCTTGCTGCAGGCACAGTCCAGTGGTGTGTGGGGCTGATTAGAAGAGGACAGGTCCAAAATTCAACAGAAGACGCCGAGGATCCCTGTATGTTTCAGCTTAAAGCTCTTATGGCCGGTAACTAAACTTTAGGAAAGGTATTTCAGCCCATTAGTAGTAGGAAGATGGAAGCTGGAAGACTGTGGGGCCCCAAGGCCTGTGGTTCCCCACCAGTATCCATGGGCCCCTGGATTTGCACATCCCTCAGCAGAGCCTTGCATGATTACTGGCAGCAGTTTCTCCGTATCCTCTTTAGATCCCGACCTGATATAATTCCCAGCCACCCATTCCCTGCTGCCTCCCATTTTTCCTTCCCTCCTGGACCAACTGTTTTTGCAGCCTCCAGTCTGAAGAAGAGACCAGGGAGGTCTTGAATATTTGCAGATTTTCGGTGACCTTTGCATGGATCTAATCCAGGTATTACGCTCAAAGGGAATTTGCCCTTGCCTCAGTTTGATGCATCTCAGGGTCCCCATGAAAAGCAGGAGCTGGAGACTTCAAAGATGCCTGTGTGGGTTTCCTTCCTTCTTTCAGAAGAATCCTGGGCATTTCACTAAGAGACTGGAGTCCGTAGCAATCCTGAGTTGCTCATCCCCTGCTTAGCGGCAACTTGAGGCAGAATCCCATCCGATAAAAGTGCAAACACAATCAGATTGTGCTATTGCAGAGGAAACCCTCAAGCAATACCAACTATATTAGTTGCGCACGATCGGATTCCCCGGAGAGCAGTCCTCCCGTCCAGCTGAATACTGCCCGTA
This sequence comes from Varanus komodoensis, assembly GCF_004798865.1. Lineage (NCBI taxonomy): Eukaryota > Metazoa > Chordata > Lepidosauria > Squamata > Varanidae > Varanus > Varanus komodoensis. The sequence continues at coordinate 3,730,141 of NW_025336157.1, read as the reverse complement.
TAGCCAAATAGCTGTAAGACCATCTCGAGAATTGAACCTGGAAGCTTCATGCAAAACAAGAGTCGCATGACTGAACTATGACTCTTCAGTGTTGCCTGCACTGGCTGGCAGTGGCTATCCATGATCTCTGCAGAATCCACTCTCCTTACCTGCTACACAGAATCACGGACTAGTAGAGCTGGAAGGGGTCAGAGGGCAATTGGATCCTAACCCACTGCTCAGAGCAGGACTCCCAGCTAAGCCTTCCCTCTCGGGTGGCTGCCTGCCTAGTTAAATCCCTAGATAATTGGTGCCTAACTTCCTATAACTTGAGCCTCTTACGGTCCCTTTAGCTTGGTAGGTGCCTGGCCCGAAATGAGAAGGTCACATTTGGAAGACAGCGAAGGCTGGGTTCAGACAACCCAATAAAACCCACATGCAAGGACTGGAGATGTGCTGAGTTTAGTCTGGAGTTGAATCATGCCGTCTGCCGTCTGAACGCAGTCGTGGCTTCTTCACCACAAAGAGCCCACGAAGAGAAACAATGACTTGTTTTCAGGTTGCTAATTGTTCACCTTGGTGTGTTGTCTTGGCTGGGTACAGACAATGCAATAACTCACATTTTGACGACAACCCACAGTTCAGCCAAAAGTCATAAATCTCAAAAGGCAGATGGCGGCACATGAAGAACGGCCATCATTAAAGAATATTTGACATCCCAGCATCTGCTTGGAGCAGTTTTTTCCAACTGAGTGATCTCTGATTTTTTTTTTTTCGACTACAGTTCCCAACATTTGTAGTGTGGAGAATGCTGCATGAAAAACCTGCTTCTGTTACGGCCCCCATTACACGGCCGTAACAGGATCAACCAGGATCTCAGCCCATTCACACAGTTAGAGTCATGTTGAAATGTTTGCAAAGGTTTTTTCTTCTTGGAGAAGCCAGCCAGCCAGACGTCACGCTGTTTCTTACCCTGCTTGATTTGAAACTGCACAAATCAAGTTCATTCAACCAAGTGAGCCTCTTTTCTCCCTTCCGCGGTCTTTGTAGAACTCAGGTGTTTTGCCCTAGGGCTAAATCAGCCCCATACAGTCCCCGCCGCTCCTGCAAACAGATGTGTTCAAGATGTGTCCTCTCTGCTTCGGAGCAAAGGGTTTGGTTCGCTGTTCCTTCTGCAGACCTAAACATTTAATGAGGAGAACATGATTTCTGAAGGCACGGCACTGGGACTGATCTTTGGCCTCAGGTTTAGGAAAACTAACCGGCGGGGCGGGGTGGGGGATGGATGCATTTGAAACATGGCGCTGGAGGAGAGCTCTGAAAATACCCTGAACGGACAGAAAGACAAATAAGGAGGTTCTGGATCAAATCAAGCCAGAACTTACCCTGGAAGCAAAAATAGCACAACGAAGGTCGTCGTACTTTGCCCACATCATGAGAAGTGTCTCTGGAGAAGACCATCTTGGCAGAAAGCTTAGAAGCAGCGGAAGACCGACTGAGATGGCTCGTTGCCACCGAGGAAGCCTTGGTGCCTGCGAGAGCCGAGCAGGGCTGTGAAGGAGAGGAGAGTTTGGAGGGCACCAAGTCACCACGAAGTCAACGATGACTGGAAGGCATGTCACGTTTCTCCGGCAGAGAGAGCAGGCACGTTAGCCTGCGTTTGACTAGAACAGTCCGAAGGGGATTTCTGGTGGTTGGGCTTGGATTGCAATACACATTCTGGGAGCAAGGGCAAAGAATGATATGGTTAATAAACACGCAGGATTATTACTGAGGGGAAGATCCACAGCTCCAGCTCAGAAGTTCCAGGTTTGCACTGCAACAACTCCGGGAACAGCTAGAAATATTCCTTCCTGCAATCATTCTGGTCCGCAACAAAACCCCTGAGCTTCCTTGAGTCTAACTCAAGGGCATTGCCCATTTTCCAGGGCCCCTGGATCTGTTCCACCGATCCCTGCGTGTTCTTTGATACCTCGGAAGTTTTTCTCCTCCCTTAGCTGAATCTCTACATGGGGCACCATTTTCAAACAGGATTCAAACATCAGCTGGTGCAGGAAGCATTCACTTCCCTCTCTCCACCTCTGGGAAGATTCCCCCCCGCCAAAAAAAATCTCTCCTTGCTTGGCAATTTAGAAAAACAGCATCCATTGGCTTAGGAAGCTGGGGACAGATGCAAATGAATTGCAGCATGTACTGGGACTGAATTGGCCGGCTCTGTCCTCCTGGGAAACGTAAATAATTCCTAATCATTATGTCTGCATGTGGCGTATACAGCACTCTAGGGAGGCTTGGTCCTGGGACCCCAGGACCCAAATCTTGCATGCACTTAGTGCTTCCAGAGTGTGGGTGCTGCAGCGTTTTAAAGTCCCGGGCTGGTCTTTGGCCAGATGGGGGGCAGCTGTTCGCCGGCCTGTGAGAATCTGCTGCCGGAGAGAGTGGTGCATAAGCACACCGAGAACTGTTTATGGATGTCTGCGAGAGAAGAGACAGAATGGACAGTATTACGCACAGCCAGCCGCCCCCACAGCCATTACCGTGCGCAGAGCCGCACTTGTAAGGTATAAAATTAAAGTGTTTGAAGTCTTTCAGCAAATCCATCGCTTCCCCCTGCCACACGCTCCCTCCCCGTTCCTTAACCTTCTGTTCTCGAGGCTAAACATAGCCAGTGCTTTTCAGTTCTTCCCAATATTCCTCTGCCTCCAAAGGATCCAAAGTATCTTTCCTCCGGCCGCAAGCGGTTTTCTCGCCGCCTCCCGTTTTGTTAGTGATACCGCGAGCGTGCCCAGGCAAGCAAAGGGGCCCTTGGCATGTCGTGCGCACTCAGAATCGGCCACTGCACAAAAGCAGAAACTGCACAGGATTGAATCTCTGCCTCGGAGCACCTGATGCCGGAGAGGCAGAGAATGGGGCTGGAGGCTAAGAACGGAGGGATACAGCAGACTGCGGGTAGAAAGGCCCAGTGCTGCACCGGTCTGAATTCTGCCAGTTTTGGAAACAGAACAAAGACAGAAGGGCCTTCTCCCAGTGCAGGACAAATGTGTGGAAATACACCTCCCAGCATCTTGGCTGGGGATGATGAGAACTGTAGTCCAGCAGCCCTGATAGGTGCCAGGTAGCAGAAGGCTGACCTAAATCTGAATTTATGACACTTCTAACCCAACTTTTCCCCTCTTCCAAAGTGGCTTATAGATCCTCCTTCCTCATCCTTTTATCCTCACAACAACCCTGTAAGGTAGAACAGGCCAAGAGTCGGTCGCCGATTGTCCCAAAAGCATCCGGGGATTTCATTTAATTGCTGCACCAGCCCACAGCTGTTGCTTTCCGGTTGTTTATAAGTACAGTTGGAGCCACGGCAAAATCACTGGGACAAGCCAGCCATGACTAACTTCAGGCCCATCGATTGCCATGGGTCTTCTCCAAAGCAAAACCAGGCCTGGCTCCTGTCCATGGCATGGAGAGCTCATTTCGGGGGCTGCGCTCTCCCCGCACCGGTGGGAGGGAAGTCCCCAGCTCTCCAGCCCGAAGCCCCTCACACACAGCCTGGGTTCACACGACAAGCAAGTTCCGTTTGTCTCGGCATGCCTGAACCCAGGAGCATGACCTGCGCAGCTCAACTGAGCTCGGATAAAGTAGCAACCCACCTTCAGCAAGCACGGCTCACAACCCTCTGTGGCTTGCCGGGTTTTGTGCATCCACTCGCTGGCGCCGGGTGCTTCCAAGCGGTGGGAGCTCGCTCGCTCGCACATACGTACAGCAGGAGAGAGCAGGACTGTTTCGGCTACCGCTAATTGTGGACAAGGCGTTCCAGATATAGCACTTCCAGAGGGCGGCGACAGTGCCGAAATTTCACCCACACCGGCTCCATTGATGCAATACCCTTGGCGACTGCCCAGAACTTCTCCAGCCCACGCTTTCCCTCTAAGAACATCTTTTGCTTGGCAAAAGGTAAAGCAAAGTTGAGTTAAGAAATCCATTGGCAGCTTCTCTCCTCTTGGTGTGCGTTAAAAGCAGCCGGAAGCAGCGACGGAAGCGAGGGGAGGAAAGACTGACGGAGCACATTTCTCAACTCCTGCAACTGGGTGCGTTGTGCATGCCAGATAGGACTGACTGCATGGGGTTTCAGGAGAAAAGGGGGATTGTTCTAAGCATAAGGAAGAAACTCTGCTGCTTCGGACCAAAGGGTTGCACCTCTCCGGCCTTCCCTCCACGTGCTGGCAAACCGGCTCTCCAAGGTTCCCTCAGGCAGGATGGCTGCCAGAACGGCTGCCCAGGCTCTTCGGCAACCGGTGCACGCAGGCCGGTCGCCTCTGATAAAGGGGGTGGCAATAGCCAGCGCGGCTAGTAGCCACGGCAGGTATCCGCCTCCACCACGAATCTGTCCAACCTCCTTTTAAAGCCCTCCAGGTGAGTGGACGTCACTACTTCCTGCAGCCGTGAATTCCAGAGTTTTACATTCTGGGCTGTGGGAAGAGGGGGCTCCTCTTCTGCACCCCGAAGTTCCCACCCACAGGCTCCATGGGAGATGCGAAAATAGCTCCCAATCCACTTTCTGCACAGTAGGCATAATTTTAAGCGCCTTTATCATGTCTTCCCCAACTCGCTTTTGTTCTCTGAGCTAAGCAATCCCAGTTGTAACACCTTCGTTATTTTAGTTGCTCTTTGCGGCACTTTTTCCAGCTCAATAATGTGCTTTTTCAGGTACAGTGACGAGCAGCGTACCCGGTAGTTTAAGTGCAGGCACAGCAAAGTTCTGCATAAGGAGAAAGCAGTCTTGGCAGCCTCCTTGCAATTCCGTTCCTAATTATCCCTCTCTTTCCCTTCTATTTTCTGTGCTTCATCTTGAGCTTCCAGAAGGAGAACAAGCTTCTGTGACAATATTGTTAATTTTAGCTCTCTTTGGTTGACTCTCTTGGCCTGCAACTGGAATCATGGGAAAGGACCAGTCTAGGGCACTCTTGCTCAGTCAGGACTTGGCCCGGTTCTGGAAAGCCAAGATGGAAGAGGCAGGTCTGTGGCGGAGGGGCAGGAGTCTCTGCTAGCATGGGCCACTAAAATCAAGAGGGAACGCTCCCCCAACTTCCACCATCCCCCCAATTCCTTTTTATGAATCAGCACTTTAAAGCAAGACTGCTCAAGGAGGTTGTGCTTGGGGCCAGTGCAGGGAAATCTTCAAACTGATCTGGAATCTTCTAAATTATTTGGAATATAGAAACATAGAAACAGAGCAAGTCAGAAGGGGTCTCCGGGGCCATCTAGTCTGACCTCCAGCACCAGCCGGCTCCGCTCACGACATGCCCACCATGTGCATGTCCAGCCTGTCTTTGAACACCCTCACCTATGGGGCCTCAAAGACCTCCCGTGGAAGCCCATTCCACACCCTCGGGGTCCTGACTGTCAGGAAGCGCTTCCTGGCATCCAAATGGAACCTGGATTCCCTGAGCTTTGCTCCGTTGGAACAAATACAGCACTTTGCAGAAGGAAAAGGGCTAGCTCAGATGAGTAAGAGGGGTGTGAGGCCCTCCTCAGCCCAAGGGCAAAATCCCACTGCAGGGGCCACAATCCATTGGCAAGGGAGGCTCAGGCCAAACTGTTCCCCAACACAGACACTGGAGCTCTTTCTGCCAGTAATTAAGCTCCGAGAATGGCATTGCAGCCTTTGAAGGAACAGCACCAAAGCCAGAACACCACCGAACGATTGGTGACTGGGGGAAAGGTTTTCCTTCTGAAAAACCACCAAGGGGGCAAGGCTTACCCTCGCACTGTGAGGTTCGGCTGCCCCCATGAGGGATGCTATGCGAATTCCGTCAAGGCTTTTGTCTCATCGCCTCTGCCTCCGTTTTTCTTTGCTGGCAGTTATTGAAAGATCTAATAATGTTTCAGAACAGCATAAGGAGTGTGCAGGGTTTCCATTCCGCCTCAGACAAGTTGACGACCGAGGGAATAAGTGTTAACAGACGGGGGACTGTTGAGACACCCATCCCTTCAGGAGCCAGACTTGCTTCTCTGACATTTCTTTATAATGATGACTAGTGAACAATATATTTTTTCACGCCAATAAATCCCCGTTTCCAACACACCATTTAAAAGAAAATCCACCCAAATATAGCCAGAGGCCAGCTGGTCCTTGGGACACCTACCGCCATCTGCTGGCAAAGGTGAATCCCGCAGAATGGTTGTCTTACTAAAAAGATCTACCTGTTTCTGATCTGTTTCGGGAAGGTAGGTTTTTTGGCAGCAAAGGAAGAATGGGGGATGGAGAGGACTTACTCAGCACGGCTCACACACCAAGAGCGTGGCCTGCTCCACTGGGAAATTCCTAAAAGCACGGGTACCTTGCCAGAGGTCCAAAAGACTTGGGTACTCATACAGACACATTTTAAAAAACACAAAACACGCACAAGAGCTTCCAAAGCACAAGTCTGTTTGTTTGTTTTTGGGTGGCGGTACCATCTTATCACTGCGTCCAAGAACGAAACCTCCCCAGAACAGGCAGGAAAAGTAAAAAACAAACGAACAAAACCCACTTCCTTCGCCCCAACATTATTCTGTCTTGCACGTTGCGTCAAGTTGTGTGTTTTCTTTTGCATCTATCCACCCACCCTTTTGCTAGCCTGGATGCTGTGATAAAGCCTTTAAAAAAACACACACACAAGACACTGTAAAGTTCAGTGTAGATAGGATAAAAAAACACATGGAGCTGTGTGAGCATGAAAGAGAGAGAGAGGAAGAAAGTCAGAAGCTGTACAATTCTTATGTACTTTCTCTGATGGGGTGAAGTTGCTTCAGACAGAGGCCAGACCCGTCAGTGGGGCCTCAGTGGGGGTCTTTATAGGTCTCAGCTGCTGGTGTTCAGGTGGGGGCAACACCCTACAGGTAAGGGACCAGTAGGAACCCCGCATAAATCAGCGGTCGATCACCTCGCCTCTTCCAGGCGTGAGGGACAACAGCTCCCATAAGCCCCAGCCACCATGGCCAACAGTCAGTTATGGGACTTGTAGCCCGCACCACAGGGAGGGCCTCAGGCCACCGACCGCTCGCGAAAGAGCAGCAGCCAGGGTACAAAATGGAGGAAAGGGGCGCATTGCTCCAGAAGGCAGGAGACACACGCGTCGTCTTGCGCGGATTCTTTGCATAGCAGAAATGCTCCTGTGAGCGAAGGCGTGTCCAGGGAAACCCGATTCCCTCTGCCGGCCGCGTGCGCTCTCAGAGCAAGGAGCGGTGGGCGCTTGGCTGTGGAAACGGAAGAGGCAGAGCTGGGGCCCACCGCTGCTCCAGCACGAGAGCCGAGGGGACGCGCGGAGACCTCTTCCCTCAGCCTCGTCCCACCTGTCTGTCCTCCAGCGGGATTGGGAAGCGGACTTGGGCTGGGTGGGAGAACGAGAGCGGGAAGAGGGCTCCCCGAGGCTTCAGAGCCATCCGCTCCCCCGGCCGCCGGTTTCAGTGCACCAGCTGCACCGTCAGCCAGTAGAGGATGAGAGGCTGGAAGGCAGCCGCCGCCAGGGTGATGTACATCTGTGCCCGCCCGCTCGGCCGGCTCAGCCCCTCGTGCACCATGGACGGGAGGATCTTCATCCGCAAGGAGCGAACCTGAGGAGGGCAGAGGAAAACTGCAGTCACGGGCTCAGTAAAGAAGGCTGCCCTCATTCCCCAGACTTGTACAGGAAAGAAAGCTAGCTTTGTAACTGTCCGCGGGACCCCCACCCTTCAGCGGCCCTGGCCAGCGTGGACAAGGGTTGCCTGGCGCCTCCGTGATGGGCTCCCCAACGCCCGGTGGCTCCTTTGTTCTCCTCCAGGGCTCATTAAGGACTGTTTTTAAGGTCTGTAGGGTACGATCCTGTTCCTAGGCAGACAGAAAAATGTCCTACACCTCCCCACATCCTATGCATGCAAAGAGTTGCACCCTGGATAATTTAATCTGATGCTTGTATGGCTGGCTGAGGCAACACCGGGAGTCGCGGGGCTTCTGTCTAAGTGGGAAGAGGCACACCCCCCTAATATTTCATTTTGCTGCTGGTTTTAAACATTGAGGCGTTTTGATGCTCTGCTGCTGGTTTTATCTTGGTTACTGATCGGTGCTTTTGTCTGAAAAGGCTGCATTTTATGTTGTCGATGCATCAGACACCATCTGGAGAACTTGAGTTGTTAGGCAGGTTACAAAAAGGAACTAAAGTACAGTACAAAAAGGAACTAAATCTTCAGGGTGATGGGAGCTACTGTCCAATTTCACCGGGCCAGCGGCCATACGCTTCCTCTTGCCTGCAACCTCCTGCCCTGCGGGGCTGAGGGAGGGTCCCGGCATCTGTCACCTGCCCTCTCTGGACCGCGGTACTCACCATGAAATACATAAGAGCACAGGAGGCCCAGGCCAGGGTGACAAAATACCCATTGCTGCCGAAGATCAAGCCACCCACCACGACCAGGATCATCCTGGGAGAGGGAAACGGCACCCGTCAGCATGCTTCCCAAGGCCCCCGCTCCATCCCCCCCCTCACTCCCAAGATCTATGCCAGCATCCCCCAACTTGGCACTTTCCAGGTGTGTCAAACTAGAGCCAGCATCCTCCACAGGCCAATGTAAAATATAAGCATTTCCCGTTAGTTATTTTTATCCCATCCTTCTCCTGCAAAGGCCCCCACGAGCCACTTACAGTGTTCCCTTGCTGCATTCTTACCACTTCGACAGACATAGAAACAGAGTGAGTCAGAAGGGGCTTCCGGGGCCATCTAGTCTGACCCCCGGCTCCAGACATGACATAAAAGGAAAGGGGATTTGGGGGGAAGAGGAAAGGCCAGCACGTAAGCACTAGATCCTGCATTGCAATGGGATGGGAGATGTGGCCCTGCAGAATACATGGCAGCAGAGGGAAGGGCCTCAGCTCCATAACAGTGCATGTGCCACAAGCAGAAGCCGCCCGGTTTAATCCCTGGCATTCCAGAAAGTGCTTTTGCTGCCCAGGTCCTTGGACAGCTGCGCGTGAGGCAAAACAGACAGGACCGGGCCCAGTCAGTGGGCTGTCCCCACCCCACATTCCTAAGGACTGCAAAGCAAGCTGTATGTACGAGTAAATGCACATTTTTTCCTCTGCCCTCCCAAGCCACTTTCCTTTTGTGCCATGACTTTTAAATTATGAGCCTGTAAATGTCTGCACACATCTGGAAAGCACCCACTTGCCAAAGGCCATGCAAGCCCGAGACATCCACTCACCCTACATATTTGTATCCGCAGTAGGCCAACAAGTCGAATGTGCCCAGGTCGCTCTGCACGGTCACGAGGTACAGGCCCAGCAAGAGGGCGAGAACCTCAATCACCACCCACACGAAGGCGGTACTGGCACACATGCCAAGGACTTCCGGGGAGAACCTGGGAGGGAGCCAGACCAGAGAAACGGCAAAGGAAGGGTTGCGGGGGGACACCCACCAGCACCTGGCAACACCGCGTAGTGTGCGGCACCGGACACACGGCCGAAACCGTCGAACGCAGGCCCCGGAGCGCTTGCAGTGCAGCAGCGCAACCCTAAATGTGCTTTCCTTAGGACTTCGTCCCACTGAATTCAGTAGGAGTTAATACCCAAAACGGGGGAAGAGCGTGGAACGCCAGGATCATGAACTGCTCCTGGCGCAGGAAGTAACACCGGGCAAGCAAAACATGAATGTTTTCCTCAGCATAAGCACCATGTACCCTGTCACCTGGGACACCCTAGATGTGTCGAGTTTCAACTCCCATCAGCCCCAGCCAATGGTGGTCGGGGACACAGATGTCTGAAAGATGGCACGAGGCAGGCTAATTTAGAGGGGAGCTCTGCTGGCAACCTTTCCACCTCCTTTCTGGATCCGGTCTGGGCCCGGGCAACTTCCGCTTATTCACGCCACAGGGGCACCTGTGGGCTGTGTGTTCTGAAGGCACAGAACCGCCTCAGGCAGGATTTGTGCCTCTCCGTTGCATCACGTATTTGGAAACAACTTTCCAGAGCAGGGGCAGCCACCCGTGGGGCCCTGCAAACACCCAGTTCAGACCAGCGGACAAGGAGAAAGCGGGAGAGAGGAAATGGCAAGGGGGGGCCACCCCCTTGAGGCTCTGCTCCCCCACACTGTTGCCACCAGGATTCTCCAAAACGATGCCCCCCCCCACAGAAATAAGGCTCCATGTCAGTCCTGCAGGGACTTGTATGACTTGGCAAACCATTTTCTAGGTGTGTTTCTTTTTAATTCTGTTCTATGGGTTCTGCAGAAGCTGCAGCATCTTTCCGCACCGTTCCGAATGCACCCCTCCATGTCTTTCCCCACCGATAAATTTTGCAGCCCCCACAGAAATGCCTAGGTATGCCCTGACCTGAAAACTCACTCCGCAATAAATGTTTGCAAGATACAAAAGCGAAGCGTGTCTCACACGTACCTTTTCTGTAAACCAAGTGCCATCCCAGCAAGCAGAATATAAGTAATGAAGGCCATACCTAAGGATGGAAAAGTGCTTTTAAAGAAAGAAGAAGAAAAAAACCACATTCTTGAGGACTAGACTCTTTGCTTGAAATAAGGGCACATATTCAAAACATGCTACGTTTAGAAAGCACCTCAAACTCACTGGGAATATAGAGGTCAGGCGCGTTGACATCCTGTCGGGGTGTAAGGGGTATATCTCTGTGGTAGCGGACCTCCCAGTTCTGCAGAAGAGGATCAAAAAAGACAGACTTTTTCTGATAATGGACGGATTTGATTTTTGCCACCCACAGTGAAGCCAAATTCAGCAGCGCATGCTCCAGACTGCTCTCCTGTCCAAAAGCCCCCAACCAAACCCTTAACCACAACCCAGGACACAAAGAGAGACTACTTATACCTGGTGGACATAAGGAAACACCAGCAAAGCGAGTTTCTTCATCACGTATGTGGTATCCACGGCGAAGAAATATTTCAGCTTGTTCATAGATGTGTGAATCTGACGGGAGGAAAGGAAAGAGTCAGTGGCCAGAAGGCACGAGCATTCCAAGGACATTTCCTTAAGCATCTTCTCCCATATGGAACTAATATGTTTTCTTAATTATGCATGCATGACTTGGATTGGCTCACCCTATTTAAGACTAATGCCGTGGCAAAATGAGGTAAAATCAATCAATGCAAGAGAGAACAATCCAGCTCAGCGGGTAAGTGGAATTGGTCACCAAGTAAAGCAAAAATCTAGTCGAATTGTTTAAAGTCTGAGCCAGCTAAGCAAAGACACCCTAAGATGGGGCTGACTGGGCCACAGAAAATACAGTTTCTCTCATCTGGGTGCAGCTGTGTGTCTCTTGGTCCCAACCAAGTCACGCTCCATCATGAGTGCGGACGTAGCTCAGGAGCAGAGTAAAAGCTCTGCACCCAAAAGGTTCCATGTGCCATCTCCCACGGTCTGGGCCACGGGCCACGGGTCTAATTTGGTGTGCATGTGTTTCCTGTGATGCAGAGAAGGGCCTCCTCGGATGTTAGAAAGGTGCCAAGCCTTCCTCGCTCATTATAATTTAATTCACGTGGACAAAATGAAGGTCCGATTGGTGGCTGCCCCCATCTCGTAGAATGCTCACCCCCAGAAGACTGATTTTAGCCCCGGGGTTTGCCTCCTCAGAACCGAAAGCAGGCGCACACAGTCTTGCTTTGACGATCTTGTTTTTCAATAACGGATTTTAAAATGTATCCTGCGATGGACCAAGCTGTGCTATTAAGGCCTGTAAAATGTTACCGTTCCTGATCGTCGAGTAAAATGGCCGTTAAGAAGCGATATATGGATTTAGTCAAACCAAACCCAACAAAGTTTGTTGCTGTGCTGCATTGAAAGGGAGAGATTATCTCCTCTACGAAAAATCACCACAAAGCGGGTGTTAGTTTCACGGCTAAGCAGGTGCACGGACCAACGAGGAGTTAGGAGAATAGCCAGCTCCGTGGTGCAGCCACGGGTCCTAGACCCGTGTGATGGCTAGGCTGTTGGAGTAGGGACTTGGGAGATGCGGGCTGAAGCCCCCAGTTGGCCACGAAGCTCACTGGGGACCCTGTGCCACGAAGGCTGCCTTGGGCTCCTCACACGAGGTATAAAAGGCAAGATATAAATGCCACATGATGATTAATAATAATGCCAGCAAGGAGAGAGAGAACCAGTGCTCAGCCAGCCCCGCAAGCCTTCTTTACCTCCTTGTGGACAATATCCTTGCCCTGAGAGGCGATGGTGGTGCCGTAGGCCATCGCCACGTTGGCCACGGGCTCTGTGAAGATCTGGTTGAAGCCCATGTTGATCCCTTCGCCGGCGTAACCCGCCTGCTGTGGACCGTAACCCGAGCTGGTGTCATCGAACAGCTGCGGAGCGTTGGTGTTTTGGGGGACGGGAGGGATCCTCGCCCGGTGTTTGGAGCCTGCAGGAGACAAATGACTGGATTTAAGTGGGGTACCTGGGTAGAAGCTGAAAGGAGCGCGATCGGCTTGGAGCACACGACCGGTCCTTTTCTCCCACCCCCTTCTTCTCTCCCTCTGTGAAGTCTGCAAGAAGTGATGTCAAAACATGGTTGGAGGGGCCAGCAAAGCAAAGCATTTTATTTTTAATCAGCCGGGCTAACTCCAAAGCTGCAGGGACGGCAGAAGAGGGAGGGACCAGGGATCTGGCTAAGAGCCACCGAAAAGTTTCCATCCCCCCCTGTCCCTGGAGGCAGTATTCAGCCAGCGAGAGTCGCGGCCGCAGGGTACGTCCACACGACACGGAGATGCCAGGCCGGGGATGCTCGAGGTTAGGAATCGAAGTTCCCCCACGCCGCGGGGCGTCGCTCCCTGCGTGCGTTGGCAGGAGAAAGTCCAGCAGCTCGCCGCGCGCCCCGGCCTGCCACGCCTCGGCGGCCCTGGCCGGCTGGGAAAGGCTGCGAGCCGCAGGGTTTCTTTCCCGCGCGGTCGTGCGCAGCCCCGTGCCCCACACAGGCCGCGTTGCGCCTGATCCAGCAGGGCTGGCCCTACGTTCCGGTGGAGGGGCTCAAGGGGCGTGCGGGCGCCAGGCCTCGTGCTCAGCTCCCGAGCTCTCCAGACGCGTTCACACGTTACGCGGACTGACCGGACACCGTCCCTCCCTCCCTCTCTGCGATCAAGAACATGAGGTCGCTTCGGGAGGCGGCGATGGGGGCGGGTAGAGCACAGGTGGCCGCACAGACCAGCCTCCAGCGGCCGGGCCTCTCTTGCCCGACCTGCGACTCTCCCTCCCGGATTTCCTACCTGGCCCCCCATAACCAGGGTGATACGCCATGACGCTCCGCCGCCGCTCGCAGACGCGGCCCTCCTCGTCTTCCTTCTCTTCCGGTACGAAACTCCGACCAACTTGCAGCACCGCCCCCTCCCCAAAAGAAAGGAAAAAAACTTGCGATCAAAGGGAAGGGGGGAAAACAGGTCTAAGCCACGTCCTCAAAGCCTCCGGCGTCGCAATCCCGCCTCCCCCATTGGCTGGGCCGGCGTCGAGTTCTGCTAGGCTTGCTGCGCTGATTGGCCAGGCATGTCTCCGTTTCTCGCAGCTGTTCGAAAGGGGCGGAGCGAGGGCTTTCGCAGCGCGCCTGCGCGCCAGAGAGGAAGCGTGTTTTCTCTTGTGGCGGAAGAGCCGAGCGGCTTGGCTCTGTTCGTCGGCACCGCGGTCTGGATTCTGACCCGAGTCCGCTCCGTTTGCTGCCCTTCGGTGTTTGGGATGACAGCCGCTTTGACTCGCGGGCGTGGGCCATGCTAGCCGCAACACGGATCGGGGGTCCCTGGTCTGGGCCACTGGTTGGATCCTGCACGCCTGCCAAAGGCCACCCTGGAATACAAACAAGCGGCGGTTAGAAAACACACTTTTACTGATTCAGATGACCGAGGGTACTGCCCTGCCTAAGGCAGGCAAGTTGAGAGCTCGCATGTCCCCCGCAGACGGGTGTCCCTCATGATTTCACTGCATTGTGTGGTGGTTGTTACCCAGGATCCCCAGTAAGATCACTTAGACTGACCCCCAGCAAGATCATTTATGAGTGACAGTACCTTTTCATGGTGGCCCCTTCTCGCAGACTTTGCACTTACTTTATTTATTTATTTATTTATTGAAACATTTTTATACCGCCCCATTCGCCGAAGCCTCGGGGCGGCACTTGGCCCCATCATCACAGGCTGTTCAGGGGGCATTGAAATGCATCTTTCCATGACTTGCTAAGTGTCCAAGCGCCGTCTTATGCATTTTTACTCAGCAACAAACCATATAATAACATAGCTGTCCAGGGAATGCTGCAAGTTGTAGGAATTTTCTTCTATCTAAAGATGCACAGGACCGGACCCTGTAAGTCCAGTGCCTTAGAGCGACTTCCCATAATAGCTGTACAACCGGTCCCGTGTGCCTAAAATATCTAGTTCCTTTGAGTACACTGCTTTGTGAGGACTTGGCTCTGAAGATGGAGAAATAGCAGCTTATAAACCCCTTGAATGAATAATTTTCCGAATGTGAAGGAATGGCAGCAGAGACTCCACTGACTCGCAGAGAAGGTGTGGGAGAAGAAACCCACATAATTTTCCAAATGAGCCACCCAGCTTCCATGTCATCCAAACCCAGCAAGATTACAGTGGAGGCTGGCTTTGAACTCATCCTAGAATCCTGCAAGATTCCTTTCTGTTGCCATCAAATAAACAAATGCAGTGATAACCAACTTGTTTAACCCAGATTCCATTTAGAAGAGACACGCTTTCTTCTAATTACCATATTTTTCACTCTATAAGATGCACCTGACTATAAGACACACCTAGTTTTTAGAGGAGGAAAACAAGAAAAAAAATATTCTGAATCAAATGGTTTACTAAACTATTTAATTAACTATAACAGTAATACCATATTTCAACCTTGTAAAGTGAACAGCAGTCAACAGTGGCATTAAGAACCATCATCACTGTCATTAACAAAAGAGAGACTTTAAAGTCCGAATACTCTTCTAGTTTTCATTGAACCCATAGAACTCATCATCACTAGAGTCAGAATTTATGAAGCTCTGTTGCTCACAATCACTGACATCACTTGCTTAGTAGTGGAATTATTGAAGGAATCCACAATCTACACCAGTTATACAAGAGCTGCTGCAGACAATTCAATAACAAATCTAAAAAAGCCAGTAATGTCCACGCTGCCCTACTAGTAAATAATAGAAAAAAACTTCTGACAGAAAATGAGCTATTGTACAGTAAATCAAACACACAGCGGACTAAGTAGCCTTTGAAGAATAAACTTCATACACGAAGGTAATGCTGTTCAAATATCCACTGATCCTAAAAAAATGTGTCTGATCAACTAACAGATAACTGATCTGTGGAAAGCTTCCTGATAATCACAGGCACATTCCCCATCACTTCCCCATGGGCTTCATTAAAAGACGGGTTGCCATTTGAAAACACACACCGACCTGTGATTAACAGCTCTCACCTGCGCCGGAGGAGGCGGGCAGAGCAGGGCGTGCTGAGCGCGTGCCGGCCAGGTGGTGCCACATGGTGCTGGCAGGCCGGCAGCATCCCGGGCGTCGGGCACACGCACATTCACTCTATAAGACGCACAGACATTTCCCCTTACTTTTGAGGGAGGGAAAAGTGCGTCTTATAGAGCGAAAAATACGGTACTGTCTTCTCCTTGGTAAACTTTCAGAGTTATTCACTGCACTCCTGCGACACAATCTGTTCAGGAACTTTCCTCCCCAGCAAGAGTTTCTTTATTTCTGCCTCTCTCCCAACACTTCCAACCATCTGTGCTCAAAGAACTGCAACAGAATCGTTTCCTTCAGGACATCTTGAATGTGTGAATGAAAGCATATGGCCCGTAAAATTGCTCCAGGCAGCCTGCGTGGCAGCACACAGAGCTGAGATTTTTAGAACTCCCCCATCTTGTTTTCACATGGAAAGATGGGTGGTGGTGGAGTCCTGAGATGACTGTTCCCACCTGAGGGTGACTGTACCACTTCATATTGTAAGCAGGTGTGTGTGACAGTTTTGAATACCCACCCAGGCTTTTTGTTTGTGTGTACATGTGTGTTTAAAACAACTTCTTGCAAATAAATAGCACATTTATCTTGGCATATCTTTTCCCAGCCTGATCTTCAAGTTTTCTACCCGAAGGGAATTTTGTTTTATCTTCTTACACAGGGGAAAGTGTTGGAAATGGTTTGAACTGGTACAATCCATTCTAAGGGCTCAGATCTTTGTCACCTCATAGCATAAAATAAGAATGACATCATGGAATGGGCGATACCATTTCAGACGGCAGGTGGGGTGTGGTTGCTATTTTTCAGTGCTTCCGAGTGTAAAAACCGTACCTCCCTGCATACAGAAAAATAGCTTCTAAGCAAACGTGCACAGAATTGTGCTGAAAGATCACAGTTGTGGCAGCTTGCCTATCCTTCCCTTCCACACCAAGTGTTGAAACTTAGAGCAAAGCAGGGCTGAAATTCCCAGTGAATGTGGGCCGTTCCAGGGCAAAACCCTATGGCTAGCTAGCTAGCAGTGCAGTGCAGTTGTGTGTTTGTGCATGTGTGCGCGTGTGTGTGATTACAGTTTTCAACATTTTACTTGTGTTAGTTGAACGGGGAACTGCAGACAGCTTTAAACAAGGACTTTCATTAAGGGTCCTGAATTTCATCTGCAAAGTTTCCAGCCTAACAAAGGCTAGGAAAAAACAATTCAAGATGCTACATTTCCACATGTCCCATATTTCGTGACTGGACCTGCCTTCTGTGGATGAGATCCTTGTGACTGTGGAGCCACCTTCACCAGCATGTTCTGGACTACAACTCCCATCATCCCTGAATCAGCCCTGCTGCCTGGGGCTGATGGGAAATGCGGTCAAGACCATTGGGAAGGTACCATGTTCAAGAATAAGAATGAAAACAAGGGTGCGCTTACTTGCCACCTGAGAGCCAGTGTGGCGTCGTGGTGAAGAGTCTGGGACTCAGGCGATCCGGGTTCGAGTCCCCGCTCGGCCATGGAGCCAACGGGGTGACTCTGGGCCAGTCACAGCCTCTCAGCCCAGCCTACCTCACAGGGTTGTTGTTGTGGGGATAAGATGGAGGAGGACAGACGATGTCAGCTGCCTTGAGCCCGTTGTAGGAAAAAGGCAGGATATGAATCGATCAACCTTGCCCCAACCAAGGTCTAATCCTATCACACACTGTTGCGAATTTTTCTTCTTGTTGCAACATTAAGATTTTCATCCTGTGCAGATGTGAGTCTTCCTTAGGGGCTCTGGACAATGTTCAACTCAATGCTGCCATCTACTGAATGGTGCTGGACATTCAGCCTTAAAACCTTCCCAGGCAACAGCAGCTTTCCCTGACTTGGTGCCCGCCAGAAGTTTTGGACTTCAGCTCCCAGCATTCCTGAGCAAGGCCATGCTTGGCTGGGGCTCATGGGAGCGGAGGTGCTACAAATCCGGCCGGTACCAGAGTGGGGACTGTATTCCTTAAGTCCATATGTGGCATCGATCCATGGAAAGTTCATAATCTTTATTTTCTAACAGCTTGGCTCGGGAATATGGGACCATCCAGATGAAGTTGGACTTCGATTCCCATCTCCCCTAGCATGGCCACTGATGAGGGAGGGTGGGAGCTGGAGTCCAAAAAAGGGGACACATGTGCCGGCAAGATGAGAACCTTTGCAAAGGTTTCTAAACAAGGCCAGGTTTTGGAGGCGCTTGGACAAGACGTCAACAAAAGGCCCCTTTCCATCCATGCCTGCACCTTAAACGCGCAAGGCGCAATCCTTAAAGGTGTGTGTCAGACGGACAGGAGGCCCACAGCTCCCAACATACCCCAGTCGGCTGAGCTAGCAGACTATTTTCTGTCTCAGCTGGCATAAGATCGCACCTTTAACGGTTTTATAGACTCAGGCATGAGCAGAAGGAAATTCCTATCTCCTGGCAGATCTCTAGGTTAGCAGCCCACAGAGAATGAATGTCCAAATCGCTGGGAAAATACGTATCTCTTTGCCTGGTGCATGTTCCATAATGTGGGATGGCCAGAGGAAAGGCATCGTCGCAACCCTTGTCAAGCTATTGTGGAAGACTTCGCAGTGTTTGATCTAGGCTGCAAGAGGCAGGAGAGGGTTTTCTGGATTGTGGATGAATATAGTACAGGAACATTTGTGCTGATTTTGGTTAGGGTCTTTCTGCTCTATTAAACACCGCTTTTTGTATTTGTGTGTACTTCAAGCCACAACAGGACTGCTTTTTTGTGGTGGGAAACCATGCATGCATTTAATAAATAAACCCAACCCCCTGGACTCATAATTTTAAGAGTACCAATTTTTAAGGTGTAAATTAAGATGCTAGAAATCCTGGCTTGTCTTCACTCATATGTAGACTGTTCAAGTTTAGATTCCAGCTTTTTCCTACAAAAAAATGAAGGTGGCTTACGTCAGCTTCCTCTCCATGTATATCCACACAACAACCCTGTGAGGTAGGTTGGGCTGAGAGCCAGCAAGCGAAGTCACCCAGTGAGTCTCATTGGCTTAATGGGGACTTGAACCCACTGGGACCCGGTGTCCCTGTTTTCCAACAATTCCATGCTGTAACCTTGTTCTGTGGGGATAAGTCTTGGTTCAAACTGGTCACCAAAGGGACCCTGCTGGCCGGAAAGCAGTCAAGGGGAGGACAAGGCCCCTCAGACCTGGAGGGGAGGTGTTTTCACATTTGAGGTGCCAACACAGAGAAGGCCCCATCTCTGGTACCCACCACCCTACCTGCTGAAGGGGGAAGTGTTTAGAGCAGGGACCCAGCCAAAAACCTTTGCATATGGGGGGCTGCGTATGGAAGACGGTGGACTTGCGGATACCCTTTGTACCCAGTCTGCTTAGAACATCACTGGTTAAAACCGAGAGCTCACTTTGGACCTGGAGGCCAACTGGGAGCCAGCGGAGTTCTTTCAAGACTTTCAGGGGCCAGCAACTTGGGCATGTTTTGGCCTATGACTCCCTCCAGTTTTATCCAGTGATAAAGTAGGCCAAGGCAGGATGCCCACCTCTGTTTCGAAGACGGGCGAAACGCCCGCTGTGCTACCATTCACACACACACACACGCACACACGGGTGAGCCCACCACCTTTGCGGGTGGGTAGCCATGGGGCGGTAGGGCCGCGCCTCTCCCCAGGTCTCCATCCGCCAGGTGGGCGCATGCCGACGTGCAGGCCCGCTCCCCGACGCGGCGGGCGAGGGGCGAAGCGCGAGCACGTGGGCGCAGCCCTCCGGTGCCTCGTCATGGCCGCGGGGGGGGCGAGCCGGCGGCGGGCGCGGCGCGGCGGGCCGCGGACGGACTGACGGACCTCCCGGGCGGGCTCCCGCCGCAGGCGCCCCCGGCTGGGCCTCCTCGGGCGGGGGCGGCCCAGCACCGAGCGGGCGGCCGAGGCTTTCTGCGGGCGCCTTTCCAGCCGCTAGGAGGAGGGCGGAGCCGCGCCGAGCGCACGGGCGGAGAGGCGAGCCGCCGGTCCGGGCGAAGGTGCGCGCAAGGCAGGGACGGCGGCCGCCCCCATGCCTCGCTGCGGGCGCCGGGCGCGCCGGCACCGCTGCAGCCGCGGGGCCGCGGAGCCCCTCGCCCGCCCCTAACATGCGGCCGGGGCGCCTGCTGGCGGCGCCACGCGTGAACCATGCCTGGCGTGGGAGAAGACGAGGATGGGGTGCACCAGCCGGGCGCGGGGGAGCTGCCCACGCTCACCCCCGCGGGGGGACCCCCTCGGGAGGAGGTAAGGCCCGGCCCGCTGGGCGCTGGGGCGCGGGGAGCGCGCCGCCGTCTCTGCGATCGCGGGCGAGGCAGCCCGCAACTCGCCTCCGCGCTGCGCCCTGGGCGCACCGTTTGGAGACGTGCCCCCTGCGCCAAACTCCTGAGAAAGCGGGCGGCGGAGGGGCGAGGCTGGGGCGGCGTGGGGATCGGTCATCCCTTTCCCCCCGTCTGCCCCCACCCACTTTCTAGCCGCCGAGCGAGGCGGGGTAGGGATGGGGGGGGGGCCGGGAAGGGAGGCTCCGCCAATTTTGCTGCAGGGAACACGTGCCGCTTTGAGCAGTAATAATAGCTTCAGCGGGGTTAAAAATAAACCCGGATCGGGGCGGGGGTGAGGAAAGGAGAAGAAGGATGCTTCTTCTGTCCTCTCCTGGGGGGCCTTTTTCTAACCCCCCACCCCATCCTAAGGCAGAACCCGCTTTGTGTTTGCATGTTAATTGCTTTGCACGGCTAAGAGGGCAGCTTGTGCGTAATATGTGGGATCCCCGGGTTGGGAAGGCTTGGAGTGGGTGCAGGTCGATAGCCGGAGGTGGGGGGCGCATCTGTGGATCCGCACGAAAGAGGTGTGTGTGTTGCGCCCCGCTCGGGGCTGGGGGGGCAGACAGGGGGCCGACGGCGCGAAGTTCTGCATTGCACCAGTACCAGGCGGACGTCCTTCTCCCCCCCCCCCCATCCCCCTTTCTCTCTTCCCGCTTCGCTGCCTTCGCGACTCCTGATGGATGTGGCGATTGAGGGATTGTCTCCGAAGAAAGGGGAGGCAAAGAAGTGGCGGGGGAAACAAAGCCGGCAGGCAGGCGGGGCGCGGGGGAAAGGGGGAGAGGGGGAGCCAATTCTGCCGTTGGCTGGCATTGTCTGCTTTTCTCACCCACCCATCCTCCCCCTCGCCAAAACTGGCAGGTGGAGTTTAGAGCAATGAGAGGGGGAGCAGAATTTTGGAGGGGTTGGCTGCAGACTGGTTCCGCTCTCCAGTTCCCTGCAGGAAAAGCCCCGTATACAGTTTCTCTGGCAGAGGGCATCGAATCCCAACAGAGAACGCTTTTTCTGGGATCTGCAGGCTGGGCAAGGAAAGGTTGCGTCCCGGAGGACCAAGCCAGCCTCTTTCCTTTCCTCCTGGGCATGGCATTCAGAGGGGGTGAGAATGGGCAGGCAACCCATTCCTGGGAGGCTCTGGAAGTCCCCCCCCCACACACACACTTCCGCCCCCTGTGCCTTGCCTTGCCCAGCCATCTTGAGAGCCAGTGTTGTGTAGTGATCAAGAGCGCAGGGCTGGGACTCGAGGGACCTGGGTTCTAGACCCACCCAACCAGGGAGCTCACTCGGTGCCGCTCTCCGCCTGACCTTCCTCACAGGGTGGTTGTTGTGAGGATGAAGCAGAGAGGAGCAGAACCCTATAAGCTGCTTTAGGATCTTTGCCAATGGAAGAAAGGAAGGGTATAAATGCAGTGTAATTATCATCCTCACCTCCAGTGGACCTGCTTTTTCTGGTCTTCAAACCAGCTCTGTTCACACCCTGCAAATGGCTCACACCCCTCAGCCAGACCCTTTCAGTGGTAGGGCCGGCCAGGCCTCTTACCTGTATGCAGGGGAGTTTTCCTCAGTGCAAAGAATCTTCCCCTTCTTTCAGCCAAATCCCTCTATCCATCTATTTCCCCAAAGGGCATTGGCTTTGCCTGATAGGAGCCAGGCCTTGGTGGGCTGCGTTTTCTGTCTGCGCTGGTGAGTTTGCCCTTGATCCATCCAGCCCAGCGCTGTCTGGGTGGGTAAGAACTCCAGGATTTCATGGCATTCCTTTTTAGCCCTATCCAGAGGTGCGGAGAATCAAACCTGCGCAGCAACTGCCCTTCCACTGAGCTGAGGGTGTGCGATAACCCCATAGGAAGCCATTGGAAACGTCTTTCCAATATTATTCCCAGAATGCCTTGCTGATTTCCCACAGTTCCCCTTGTCTTGTACACACAAACCGTCCATGAGCACACACCCTGTTCTCCCCCTGCTGGCTAGGAGAAGTAGCACAGCTAAGTCGTCAGAAAGGTTCCCATTTCCCTTTTTTAACCAAAGGGGAAGACACCGAACTCCTTTCTGGGCCCGATCCCCTTGTAGGGTTCGCTGGCCAACGGCAAGCCGATTCTGGGTTCTGCAGCTTGCTTTTTTTGTCTGGGTATTCTCACTGATCTGGCCACCATGTTCAAGAGGCAGAACGGTTCCTGGAATGCCGCATGTTTACATCCATTTCCATTAAGACAACCACACCTCAATAAAACAACTTCAGCCAGCCTTCCAGTGGAACGTCAGCTTACTATGTGCAAAAAATTATTTTTACAATCACCCCCTTTCTTGAGATGCTTTCAGGCCTTTTGAAAGGCTGTTTCTTTCTGGCAGGGTGTGGGAGGTGGTATGGCCGGTGTGGAAGGACGGAGGACAATCGGCAGCAAAGAAACGGGCAGCTCGAACTATTTACAGCACCTTCTCTGATCCAGGCCCCCCCCCCTTTCATGGACTACAAGTCCCGTCTTCCCAGTGCTGAGGACAAAAAAAGCCCTCCTTCTTGTTCCTTGTCTGACCATGAGAAAGACAAGAAACACCAGCAAAATATTTTATATAAAAAGGGACTACTTTAGGTCCACACTAGCAATATAGACTGAACCTCTCTCCATTTGGGGCCATCATGTAGAGTCAGTTTTCACATCTAACTTTTCATAATGATTAGCAGCCAGAAATGTCATCACAGGAAACATTCAGTTACTTACATGCTTATCTTGACCTAAACTTCCTTTTAGGACATCTGATGTCAAAACATCTGCCTCCTGGTTTATCTTTACAAATACTGCCCTTCCTGACCGAGGTTTATTTTGTATTTCCGTCCCTCTTGGTGTCTCTCTGCTAGAACCCTAAGTAGCTAGTCCTTGTGGCTTGGCCATCAGGAAAAAGTTATATTCTTCACCATCGTGCAGGCGGGTTGGGGCTGATGGGGGTTGCAGGCCAGCACAGCAGGAAGGGGCCGTTGAATTGGAGAAAGCTGGTTCACAGACTGCAAAGGGGCGTTGATTTCTGTCTTTCCAGTTCTCAGAGGGGAGTTGTTGCCATTCCGGGAGGGGTTGAAGACATGGCCAGACCCTTGGGCCGTCAGGAAGAGGGGGAAGCTGCTTGGAATAAAGGAATGACAAAGTGAGCGTTGTACCCCTACCTGGCATAGGCAAGGAAAAGGAGATTTGAGGTGTGTTTTTGGGAAGGCAGAGGTGAGGACCCAATTCCATCAAAAGGATGTAAAACACACCTGTAAGCGGAATCATCCGGCTCCCTGCTTCTGATCTTCCCAAAACAGGGTGCCAAGCCGGAGGGCCAGTTCGCTTTTGGGACTGCACTCCAGCCCTGGGCAGGGCCAACATGCAAAATAGCATTTTAGGACTCCTGTTGCCTGTAATGCATCTTAGAAAAGCCATTCCCACCTTTTAGAACAAGGTAAATAGCTCAGACAGTGAGAAAACAGCAGGAAGGGCACGGGGCCAGCCAGGCCAGGCCAGCAAGCCAGGTTGGGACCCAGATGGGTGCAGAAATATTCCCCATTCCTGCCCTATTTGGGGAGGCCTCCAGTCCCAAGGGAGGAAGGGTGGGAGGCTCAGTGGTCAGAGCAAATGGCTCTGGGAGCCAGGAATTCTGCCTCTGCAAAGAGGAAAGGGGCATATAATTTAGGAACCACGGGGACACATGGGGGAGCTTACGAGCCACGCCTTCTTTTCCTGGGCGTCCATCCCCACCTCCGGTTCCCCTCCCACCCCACTGCATTACCGCAAATGGACCGGCTGCACTCTCCCCACTCCTCCTTTTCCCCGGGAGATTCCCCTAAGAGCCATTTGCTCTTGGCTGCTTTCCTGGGGAGTTCTGCCCAACCTTTCTAGCTTGGAAAGGGGAGGGCGGGGTGGTCCGAGGCAGGGAACCCATCACCCCTCCCTCCCTACCCCCCTCCCTTCCGTACGGGCTTCCCGCAACACCGGTCCCGATCCACTCAGCAGCTGGCCCAGATGAACTCAGGCAACCCGCGTGCCAAGAGCAGGGCCAAAACACCCCTGCACATGTGCCAAGTTCCCCACCCCAAGCAGAGGGGATGCATCGAAGGCTGCCTAGTTTTGCTGCGAGAGCAGGGCGACGGTGTTCCAGTGGAGCTGTGGATAAGCAGAATCCTCACATTCAGAGGCAGGGAGCTGCAGAGCCCAGAGAGAGGTTTGTCGCCCTGCCAGGTGTCCTAGGAAGGCTGGTGGGCCCGTTTGTTTAACATCCGGCCAGTACGGTTTCTTCGCCAGCATGAGGACTAGAGCCCTGAGGCGTGCGAGTGCATGTTGGGCAAGCGCCAAACGATCCGGGGAAGGGCATCCCGGCGGGGCCAGCCCGGTAAACTGCCATCATCTCTCTCTCTCTCTCTCTCCCCCCCTCCCTCTCCTGCTCTCTCCCTCGCGGGCCGACAGCAACGCCCGCTCAAGCAGTCGCTGAGCAGCTCTCTGTGCCGCGAGTCCCACTGGAAGTGCCTGGTGCTCACCCTGCTGATGTACGGCTGCTTCGGCGTCATGGGCTGGTGCCGGCTCTCGACGGTGACCCGCCTGAGCTATGACGGCTCCTACCAGGGCGCCTCCCTGGTCTACCACGACAGCCCCTGCTCCCACGGGTACATCTACATCCCGCTGGCCTTCCTGGGGATGCTGTACGTGGTGTACCTGGTGGAGTGCTGGCACCGCTTCGCCACGGGGCGCACGCAGCACCGCGTGGACACGGCCAGCGTCTACGAGAAGGTGCAGCGCATGCAGCGGGCCACGCCCTGCATCTGGTGGAAGGCCGTCAGCTACCACTACATCCGCCGCACCCGGCAGGTCACGCGCTACCGCAACGGCGACGCCTACACCACCACGCAGGTCTACCACGAGCGGGTCAACACCCACGTGGCCGAGACGGAGTTCGACTACTCGGGCCACGGGGTGAAGGACGTCTCCAAGGAGCTGCTCGGCCTCTCGGACTACCCCGTCACCAAGCTGCGCTTCACCAAGTGCTTCAGCTTCGCCACCGGCGAGGCCGAGGCCGCCTACCTGACGCAGCGGGCCCGCTTCTTCGGGGAGAACGAGGGCCTGGACGACTACATGGAGGCGCGGGAGGGCATGCACCTGAAGAACGTGGACTTCAAGGAGCACATGCTGGTCTTCCCCGACCCCGGGCGCCCGCCCTGGTACACCCGCCGGTGGGTCTTCTGGCTGGCCTCGCTGCTCCTGCTCTCCTGGCCCCTGCGGGTGCTGGCCGAGTACCGCACGGCCAACGTCCACTACCACGTGGAGAAGCTCTTCGGGGCGGACGACGGGCCCAGCCCGCTGGACGCCGCCGGGGGCTACGGGCGCCGCATCTCGCGCGTCAACACGGTGGACATGACGGAGCTGGAGTGGCACATCCGCTCCAACCAGCAGCTGGTGCCCAGCTACTCGGAGGCCGTGCTGATGGACGCCACCGTGGTGGCCAGCGCCGCCTACCTGCGCAGCTGCCAGCGCTGCCGCCGGACTGTCAGCAGCAACTCGCTGCCCTCGCGGGCCCTCTACGCCCGCCTGCCCTTCAGCTGCAGCCGCTTCTCCCTGGGCGGCGCGCGGCGCTGCGGCGGCATCCTGCGCAGCCTGAGCGGCGGCCAGGTGGGCAGCAGCCTCGAGACGGAGCCGCTGGAGAGCCCCCCCTGCTACCAGGACGCGCTGTACTTCCCCGTGCTCATCGTGCACGGCGGGGAGGGCTGCCACCACAGCGGGCCCCGGGACGGCCCCGCAGGGAGGGCGTCGGGGACCCCGCTGTGAGCCGGCGGGGAGAGGGCCGCTGGAGCCAGGCCCCGCGGAAGAAGAGCGACACGCCAGCCCCCTGCCCTTCCCGACATTTCTCGGCCGGCCCCCGTCCCGCAGGCTTTACGTCCCTTTGGCCAACCTTGCCCCCTTCTTTCAGACTAGTCTCCAAGACCCCCAGACCCACTTTTGGGGGGGCTGTGTAGAGGGAGCTGGGGGGGTCACCTATTGGCTTCTTTTTTATAGTGCTTTGCTCTAAAAACATCCAGATTTTCAGGCGGAGGGGAAGCTTTCCAGCAAGTAAGCGGGAGAACGGATGCAGAAAAATGGGTGGCGCATGGGTCAGTTCAGCCATGAATGAGGAGGGGGGCAGGGGGTAAGGAGCACAAGACGGGGGCCGAAGCCCTCATTCCCGAGCGCACAAGATTAGACTACCTTCTCGCTTCTAAGAGTTTGGCCTCGGTCATCATGAGGACTAGAATCCTACTTGGAAAGTTGAATTCTGCACCAGCTACTGGCAGTTACAAGATACTGCTTGTCTTGCGGTTGTGGGAGACCTGGCCCTTCTGGGAAGCGGTGATTTGCCCTGGAAGCTGACATGGGAAGAGATGGATTTAGCAGACTGGGAATCTCTCTATTATAATGGAGTTGATAACTTTCACAAAGCAAGACTGCCCCCACCCCAGAGTTCTCTCTGCCCTAAGGTGTATTATTTAGTCTTCCAAGCAGGCGCACGTGGCCCTCCTCTGCACCATTTTGGCCTTGCAACAACCCTGCGAGGTAGACTGGGCTGAGAGTCAGTGCCTGGCCCAAAGTCCCCCAGTGAGTCTCACGCCGGGGCGGCGGCTTGGGCCTTGGTCCTCCGGGAGGCCTCGGCCAGCATTCTAGCCACTACACCACACTACCTCTCCCAGGCACCTCGGCTTGCAGATGGTTCAAGGACATTGTTTCAACGATGGAGGTCAACCCTCCCACGATTAGGAGCAGCCCTCCCGAAAACCAGGTGCTGGGCAATGGCCCGTAGTGAAGGGCTGCCCGCTTCCCTGTTCTGCCAGAGGGTTTCTCTGCTTGGCCCCTGCAAGAAACAGAAAGTAGCCCGGCTAAACCTCCGGCCTGGCCCAGGAGGCTGGTCTGCACCTTCCAGCGCTGGCCTGCAGTGACTTTGTCCGTCCATCAGCATATCCGACAATGGACCCATTTGACGTAAGACTAGTGTAGACCAAAAGCTCTTGGGGAAGGCGGAACCGAATGGGTCTGGACCGGGGCTGGGGGCTGGCTGTACCATTTGGTAGAGGTTGGCAGCTCCCCCCCCAATTCCATCTGGCGCACCACAGCTGTTCCCCTTCCTTCCAGTTCAGGGCTTCCACAGCCATCCTTGTTTACTGCCATCTCGCCTAGTTAGGCTTAGGCTTAGGCTTAGGGCTAGGGCTAGGGCTAGGTTTAGGAAAGGACCCCCAGCCCACCCGCTCCTGCCAGTGACACTCCTGGTGCAGGTGCCGGCCTCTGGCGGATGGAGCTGTGAGTGCCTGAGTGGGTTCTGTACATGGCGGGGGAAGCAAGGCGAGCTGGACTGGACCCGCTCCACCACGCCCGGCTGCTGAAGTCGCCCTCTCTAGCGCAGGGTTGTTGGCAGAGCTGGGCTGACACAGCAGGCCCCTGCTCCCCCAAGATCCTTTGGGATTGTGTTGGGGAGTGCGGGGTCGTGGGCAGCGGTCCAGAGAGGAATTTCCCCTGCAGCCGCTCACTGGCTTGTAGGCCAGGACGCCAACTGATCCAAGATGGCGGGATGGCCGCTCCCTTCCTAGGGCACCCTGGGAACCGTCGTCCTCTGGATGGCCCTCCCGCGAGCTCGCAGCCTGGAGAGCAGCATCACACCCGACAGCGTAAACCTTCCATCGTTCGCACCCCTTCTCCTTCAACGGCCAAGTTTTCGGCGGTCGCGCCAGCGTTATGTGGCTCCAGCTCCGCCAGGGACGCTCCAGACGCCCTGTGTGGGCAGGCCTTCCTCCGCGCCTCCGATGGGCAGGGCGGGCGTCCCGGCCAGGCCCTCACCTGCCGCCTCAACCTCCTTGGCCAGGTGTTCCCTGCCTCCATGCGCATGCGTTGCCTACTCTCCCGGAGCACATCTGGAGGCCAAGTGACTGGCAAAGGTGCAGCACATTCGGGGTTGCAGCCGGGCCCCGTTCACTTGAGTGGGTCTGCTCTAAGTAGGACTGAAGCTGGTGGCCACCGTCCCCAAGCAGACTTCACATTTCCACGCTGACCAACTTCAGTGTGGTTTTAGAGCAAGATCTTGCGGTTCCCCGTGCATCCCGGAGAAGGCGGGGAAGGAGTCAGGATGCCGGATCGGTTCTTGCAGCCTCACTTCCGCTTTCTCTCTGCCTCTCCCGAGCGACTCTGGCACAATTTCAAAGAGACTCGGCCCCGTGACGTGAATGTGGCGAAGCGAACCATAAACCGTTGGGCTGGGGTGGGTGAGCTTGGGATTGGACCTGTTGACATTGAAATAAAATAACTTCAAGCCCCTTCGTTATGGGGCGGTAAAAAAGAACTTCTGAGGTGAATGGATGCCTTTTTGTGTGTCCCGGTCGGTGGAACTTCATGCCACTGGTGTGGGCGGAGCTGGAGGCAAAAGGGGTGGAGCCAAAATCCTTGTGGATTTGAGCAAAAGGCTCTTATAGCCTCGGCAGAGACGTTTCAACCTCAGGAAGCGGGTGAAAAATGCACGGAAGCTGCAGAACCACAGCCAGGGGAAAAGACGTGCTTTTTGCCCAATTCCGTCTCCTTCCTGTAGCTCTTCAAAGCCTTTTCTCTTTCCTGCTGCTTTTACTCCCCAGCAGTCGTTGCCCTCCAGATTAAGTGGTGAGAGCTGGTGCCCCCAGTGGGACTTCTCATCCATGACAGCTTTTCTTTTGAGCTTGTTAAGAACTGTCCGTAGCAGTGGACCTATTTTGAAGGTGGCATTCAGGACCATGGACAGCACCTGTCCAGTCCAAAGCAGCATTGCAATTAAGGGCTCAGGAGCTGCACTGAAACAGGAAGTCCAGCTTAGCATGCAGTCTGATTCAGCAACTCACTGTATATAAAATCGAGGCTTCGTCTAGTTCAGGGCAGCCCATACTGGTCGTCTTTCATCCCCAAAACAAAAGATCGCCTCATCTTCTCTCCTACCCTCTCCAAAGCTGTCCGCACACTCACAGGCCGTCCTGGGAGGTGATTCAATACGTTTTGCTCTCACAGCAAAAGCGGCGCTTATCTAAGGAATAATCAGAGAAGGCCACTCCAAGACTGTGCTTTTCCTAACTAGCCGAAAGCCAGAAAGCCTGGGCAAGGCTTCAAGGAACTATCTGTGTTCCTGCACATGGGGAAAGTTCACTACACTACCTGTTGAACCTTGGAAACCTCCTTGCCATTCTTCCGGTAGAGCCCATACCATAGAGGGGATACAGCTGGATATCGATCTAGCTGCCTGTTCATCCACTGACAGAGTTTAATGGGCACAAATGTGTTGTGAAAGGAACCATGTGTCCTGGCACTCACTTTCTGTGATGAGATCTTCAAAAATGGTGAGGCATGGGGTGTTGGGGAAGACTCAGCACATAGCCCATACTGGCTGGGGGTGATGGGAATTAGAGTCCCACTCATTGGCAAGGCATTGGGGCGGGGAAGGTGCAGGGTGGCCGTGAGGGTGTGGGGCTGGGCCCGGAGATCCGGTTTAGACCCCGCTCAGCCAGGGAGCTCATGCCATGGGTGGCACTGGGTCTCTTACAGACTCTCAGCCTGACCTACTTCACAGGGTTGTCGTGAGGATAGGATGGGATAGAGAAGAACTACTTAGCTGCTCTGGGTTTCCGGCAAGAGGAAAAAACACAGGGAATAAGTGCGTTGTCACACCAACTACAACCGTGGCAGATTTTTAAAAAAATCTGATTAGTATTTCACGGTGCTTAGAGAGGAGCGACTACACAGCCCATAACTCCCAGTGCTGCACACGTCGCGAGCCCTGCAGCGATCCATGAAGGCCCGGAGCACAGCTGCAAAGGCACACGGCACAAAATGTCCACGTCCCGGTGCTGCAGCCGCCGCCGCAGCCAAGGATGCGCCGCGGTGGCATCGAGCAGATGGGAGTCGATTGTCTGGAAATAAGTCGCTTCTCCTTGGGTGGTGGGCTGGGAGGCAGCCGGCTGGCCGGTCCTCGCATGCCTCGGAGCATCCCTTCCTTCCAGCGTTGCCATGGAGATGGCTGCCGAGCCTCGGAGACGGAGAAGCCGGTCTCTTCCCCGGCCCTGTCCCCATCCCTGTCCCCCAGCCCGGTTCCGGCCTCCCCTCCCCTCCACCCTGCAGATCTGGTCCTGTGTGCCCCCCCCCCCCCACGACCCCTTCCGAAGCAGCTGCGTGTTCGCATTCCTCTCCATTCGAGCTGCTCGGGAAAGCGAGTCGGAGGCTCCCTTGGCTGTGGGCCAAGCGGTGCCTGAACATCTGTTCAGCTCGGGGAATAGGTGGCGAGGCACCCACAAGATGGAGGTGAGGAGATGTTGCCTGCGATGGGAAGGCGGAAAGAAACACGTTTTTGGCTCCCTCTTTCCGCCTCCTGGAAGCAAAGTGACCCCTCCCATGAAGCCGCCGGGGGGGGGGAGGTTCAGGACCAATACGACTGCGGCGTTTAACTTTTGAATTCAAGGAGGAGGCTATCCAAGGCTGCTAGTCCTCATGGAGTCCCTAGAAGCAATGCACCAGCTGCTGGGGAGCATGGGTGGCTGAGTGCTGCTAAACTCACCTCCTTCGCTAGGGCTTCCCTCTGGGGACTGACCCCGCATGGCTCTGGGTTTTCTTCTCCTTCGACAAGCTGTCTGCATTTCTGGTAACTTACCAAATTGGTGAGGATGAGCTGCAGGGACGGCTGGCCGCTAGCCAAGATGGCTCGCAGGCACTTCCCCCGGGCATCCACGGCCGATCCTGGAGTGCCTTTCTGAGTGGCTTTTGTGGGCCAGTCTAGCAACTCATGTAATGAGCCGCAAAAGGAACAGGAGACAAACCTTCTAAATCTGGGCTCCTAGAGAACACAGCAAGTGGCCCCCTGATTGAGTCTCGGGCCCGAATCAGAAATTCAGGGAAGGCAAGAAGACAAAATGAGCATCTTTACAACCGCCTGGCAGAACAACGTCGAGATCCGGCTTGCTTAATAGGTCGAATGTGTTACACACGTCGCCTCCCGAAAGAGGAAACGCACAACGGGAAGAGAGAAGGGCGAGAAGGCCGGTGGGCGTTTAATAGGCACGTGTTAATTTAGGACTCAAAGGTGCAGGATTAAAACAATTGCTGTCAATTAACAATTAAACGGAACGACACCTCCTCATCCCGTGCAAGAGGGAGAAAGGTGGCCCGTGTGCCATCTGCCAGGTCTCCCGGCTGCATGCCGCTAAACATGGGTGGGCAGCTTTCCAGTCTCCACACCTCTCCTGCCTCGGAGTTAAATTGGACCTAGGCTGCACAGACGCTTTTCCCCGGCTTCCTGTCCACCCAGATACTCTGGTCTGCAACTCCCGGGATCGCTAACCGTTGCTCATGCTAACTCAGGCTGATGGAGAAAATGTCTGACAGCACCAGGTGGAAACGGCTGACATTGGGAATGCTTTCCTATAGAAGCTTACGCTCTGCAAAGCAAGACACACGGCTACTCTGATTAAGGGCGCCAGTCCAAGCATGTTTGGGCAGAATCTTCCCCTGCAGTGCTTAGCATTCCCCAACCAGCCTTTTAATGTCTAAGCATGTAGAGGATGCGGCCAAAATTCAGAGCACCCTTCAGTGGGGCCGCTTGGTTACCAGCACTGAATGGAGGAAGCATCGGTGCAGTGTGATCTCTTGGAAGATCGGGCAACAGGCCCGAGAACCACCGCCTCAAAGTAATGTGTTTGTAAAGGCGCCAACATTTTTTTCTTCTGAATTAACCAACCCGCTGTGTTTATGAGCAAAGAGCTCTTTCATGTGGGGCGACTTCTAGGAACAGGCAAGTTCAGCTTGCAAAGATGGAGATCGTCTGTGTGCCGTTTGTGGGTTTAAGCTTCACATTGGCCCCAGAGAATTAAGAATACAAAGGAGCCTCCTTTATTGACACAGAGTTGTAGCTGAGGAAAAGCCGGAATGAACCAAACTGCCTCTTTTCTGCAGAGCCATAAGTATGCAGAAGCCAAACCAAATGCAGATAAGCATCTGCCCTCAAGGAGCTTACAATCTACCTTGCAGATACCTTGCACAGGTTGTGTCACCTCAGGGGTGGTGGCATGAAACCAAGACCTGCATGGCTTCTTTTCCTCGCTCAGCTCCAGAGCGTGAAGCTACTTTGAATGTCAACATGCATATAATAATCGGACACGAAGAGAGTCAAACCATGACCTTAGAGTCTTTTCAAGTTCCTCATTTCTTGCTCACAATTTAAAAGACAAGGAACTGGGCCATAAGAGTCATCACGGTACACCTTCCCTGCCAGGCATCTAATATTATTCTTGCCCCGATTTCCTCCACACCCCATAAACTCCGACTCTTCACCTTCTTAACCAGCCCAAGACCTCCGGCTGTCTGTAAAATGCACCGTTTGGGAGACCTTGCTAAAATCAAAGCCCCCACCTCTAATGAGCTTAACAACCAGATGGAATTTGGGGTACCTAGAAACTGCAGAGGATCCTGGAGGAATAAACAGTCATTCAGCAGGTTCAGTTTTGCCCTGGATATATGACAGGGGCTACAAGTGAAATCGACCCCTCCAGGTCCTCGAATGGCCTCCTTCCCCCACCTGCCGGTGGTGCTGTGGTCGGACCACTTCTGCACAGCGGTTCCCCCCGCTCACCCTATTAAAAAAGCCTTTTGCTCCTCAAATAGGTTGGTGTCTTGGCCCCACCTCTTCTGCCATGGCCCCACCCCTTTGCCTTTGGCCCCGCCCCAAGAACGGTCCGCCCTTGAGCTGAAAGGGGTCCCCTCTCCGGTATGCGATGCCACAGAGAAAGGGAGGCCCTTTCTCTGCCAGTGTCTGGTCGGATCCTGGATCGTACGCTGCGGATCCCTCTGGATCGTTCTCTTGGTGCCAATAAGCATCCTGTTGGCACACGCGTCTGGGGCTGCCTCCCCCGAGGGACCCCCCTCGGGGTCAGACTTCCCAGCCCTTCCCTGCTCCTTGGCTGCTCTTGGCCTCGCCGGTGCAGGCCGTGGGAGCCCCCTGCTCCCTGGGAATCCTGCCGTCCCTCAACAGGGAGGGGGCACAGCTGGCGCTTTCGCTTCCGGAGGCGTGTGTGGCATCCGCAGGCCGGGTCGGTGGCTCCTTTTGCGTCCTGGCAAAGAACGGAGGGGCCAGAGAGGGGGAGAACAGAAAAGGTTACGTGACAGTTTTTTCAAAAAGAGCGACCATCGTAGGTAGAACAAGCTCTGGTTCTTGGGGAACGCCATGACATTTTCCAGTCTTTAGGAACGCTCCAAGGCCGCTGCGATGTCCTCATCTGGGCCACTGCTGGGAATGGGGGTCCAGGGCCGATTGCACCATCGGGTAAGCAAGGGCTCCAGTGGGTTTATTAACAATCAAACCAGATTCATTGACTATATTTATATCCCACCGTATTCCTTCAGGAAGCCCAAGGCAGCTGACAGAATCCCCCTTCTTCTCCTTTCTAGTTTACTCACACAACAACCCTGTGAGGTAGGTTAGGCTGTCAGACTGGCCCCAGCGTCACCCAGCGAGCTTCATGGTCAAGAGGGGGCTGGTATCCCAACAGAGCACCAGGCTTCACCTGCACATGGCAGGCATGTCATGAGCGGAGCCGGCTGGAGCCAGGGGTCAGACTAGATGACCTGGGAGGTCCCTTCTGACTCGCTCTGTTTCTATGTTTCACTGGCTCTATGCACAGGAATTATCACAAGCACAGGCAAAAGGCACGTGACAAAATAGCAGGTCACTTCATGAACAGGCCAGGAAGAACCATGCTTGTCTCTTTAGGCTCAGCTTTCTGGAACTTTGCCAGGGATGCCTCACCTGTGCTTGGCTGAAGCGGCACGGTCCCTCTGCCGACGGTTTTTAAACCAGTTCCCCACCTGGATGGGAGTGAGCCCCGTGGCCTGAGCAAGATGCCGTTTGCGGGAAGGGTTTGGGTACGGATCCTGGAGGTACCATTCCCGCAGGAGGTTGCGTGTCCTTTCCTGGTAGGAGGGAGCGAGGGCGGGCGGGCGGGAGGGAGGGAGAGAGGGGTTAGTGCAAAGAGAGGGAAGGCTCCACACCTGTCCTTCAGGTGCACCCATCCTGACCCTGCTGCCTGGTTTTTAACACTCCTGGCCCTGGAACTCCGTTTCTCCCAAGGCGCATCGCAACTCTCACCTTTCCTTCTCCTGCACACCTGCTGCACTTTCCTGCATTTCCGTTTTGGCCTGAGAGTCCTGCAGTTCTTCCGGCGATGGCTGATAGAAATTCTAAGCCAGAACATTTGGAGGGCTACCAATTGCCCACCTTTGCCGTACTGCTTTGAAGGTGGCCGGCCTAATAGCCTCCCTGTGCCCCCGCCCCCTTTCTGCCCACTTCTGCTGATTTTTCTTTCAAACTTTCTGTTCCTTTCCTTCAGGACAAAAGGTTGCAACATGGAGCAATCAGATTCAACTTGCTTGCCACGCTCGCTTCTAAAATATTTATTCATTTAATAGCGATATTTTAATGCTCTTCCTTAGCTGAAACAAAGGGGACATTTGATGAAAGCTCTTAATGCCCATAACTCTGTTTTTGGAAGGGGCATTCTGGACTTTTAGGAGGGAGGGGGAAAACTGTCCAAAACCTGAGAATTGGTGGCTGGGGAATTAGGGTGTGGACCCCGGAGAGCCTTTTGAAATGGGAGAAAAATGCAAATAAAGTTTACCAAATGGAGGAGAGGGGAACTCCTAAAGAATATGCCCTTTACAAGAGGCTTCAAAAAAGTCCCTCTCAGCGGAACCCCATCCTGGACTGAGCTAATTGTGGGGAAGGGACAGCTCTGCAAGCGGAGAACGGGGCTGCTGTGGAACCAGTCTCTCGGTCCTTGTCGGGGCTGAGGTTTTCCTGGCGTCCTGGGATCTTTCCGAGACGCAGCACCAAGGGCCTGCGACCTTCGTGCAGGGACTCCGACGGCTCGCCCTCCTGTAGTGGGCACGTCCCTTGAACAGTCAGCAGGGCAGGCTATAATCTTCTCCAGCCCCCCCCCCCCCCTCGCCCTCTGCACCCATCCCTAATCCAGATTCTACATGGCCAGAAAAACAGACCCTGGACGTCTGGATTGTGAGGCAGCGGATGAAGGTGGGTGCAGTGCCGTCGGTGGGCATGCAGGAGAAGGGCTCCCACAGGCCAGAACAACCACAGGGAGGGGAAAGGTCTCTGTCCCGAAGGCGCTTACATTTCGCTGTCCAATGTGGGGAATACAATCGTAGAAGCTGCTTCCTGCTTCGCCACGCTCAGGTGGGCGCATGAGGAGGGCCACGCTGGCTGAGCTCAGTGGGTGGGCAGCGTGCGGTGCCCCCAGGGTGTCCTCCAGACACGTGTGTGTCCCGGTGCCCGTTCTCGTCCCTCCCCCCTCCTCCTCACGGCTCCCGCTCGCTCGCCAGCCAGCCAGAGCCGGGGGCAGCGTCTCCGTTGCCAACACCGTCTCGCCCGCAGCGGGCGGACGGCGCAGGGGCCGCAGGGGGAGCAGAGGCGTGGCTGCAGGGGGCGCCCTGGCTCACCTTGAAGCCGTTGGCCTTCTGTTCGCCCTCGGGGGCAGCATCCCTCGGCGGGCCCGGCAGCTTCTTCCCGGTGGGCAGGCCGCCTGGCAGGGCCCCCAGGAGCCTGTCTCCGGGCCGGAGGAGGCCCAAGGGCTCTGGGGGGTAGGCAGCAGCTTGGCTGCAGCAGGGCGCCAGCCAGGCCGCCGGGGGGGGCGAGCTGCCCAGCACGTCCAGCTCACGGCAGCCGTGGTGGCGGGCGCCGCCGAGGCCTTCGGGGTGCCGCAGGGAGAGGGTCGGTGGCAGGGACCACAGGAGGCGGGCGAGGCGCTCGAACTCCCCGCTTTCCTGCAGGGCTTCGCAGACGCGGGCCACCTGGCTTGGGGAGAAGAGGGAGACGCTCGGTGGGGGCAAGTTCATTTTGGGGCGGTCCGGGCGAGGGGCAGGGGATGCGCTGCGGGCTGGCCGGGGGGTGGGCGGGGGGGGGAGGGGTGGGGAAGGGCTGGGGAAGGGAGGAGAGTTGGGAAAGAAGGGGAAATAATACAAGATCATGCTGAGACGGACAAGGCAGGGGAGGCACCGGCTGGAATCGCCATCGCCGCAGGCCAGACGGTGCAAGCCCCCACCCCAATTCTCTCCTGGAAGATTTTGGAGAGCTTTCCAGGGATCTAGGAAGAAATCGGTTAGGATATTGACTGATTGATTGAGGGTCCAATACTATGCATGTTTCATTTCTTTTTATTTAAACAATATTTTAACAACGTTTAATATTAACTATAGGTTTTAATTTGCAGCTGGAATGAATCAGGTTTTTCATTTGTATAATTTGTATTTTTTGTATTTGTATAATTTGGTTTTTTTTTTTTGGTATCATGTTTGTTTATTTATTAAGCCGTCCCGAGGTGTTAAGCGATGGGACGGCATACAAAAACTCTAAAAAAATAAATAAATAATGAATAATAAATATTTACATAGAATTATAAGCTCGTGTCTTTAAGGAACAATCCTAAGCAAGTCTGGGCAGAAAAGATGCCTGCAATTTGGAATTTTTGGTCAGTTTAAACTTGCATCGGATTATGAACTGGATCACCAGGGTTCCCTTGCAAAATTATTAATTTATTATGCACTTACTCTAAATTGCTCATATACCATCTGATTATTATAGAATCTCAAGATGGTTTACATCAAAAGCCAGAAATTGTTTTGGAAGCCGCCCTGAGGCTTTTGCGAATGGGGCGGCATATAAATGTTCCAAATAAATAATAATAATAAATAAATAAATAAAGAGAAAATTATCATGTTTGGGGTGGAAGAAGGTCTTTCACACCTGACCTGATTAGATGCATTTCTATATTTCACTTGATCTTTCCACAGGTGTGCAAACATGATGATCCAAAATATAATTCAGATTTCAGAACAAAAAGGAAACTCAGAATGTTTTTGGTGGGTTAGGGTTCATGCCCTGTTGAGGCTTAAGATTAGAAAAAAGAAAGTGTCTTCAAACTTCTTGAAGCTTGGGATGTGATTGGGAGTGGAAGAAAGAGTGTACTGTGCAAAGAAATTAAATGTGGGCAGTTTGGAAATCCGGCATGAGACCTGTATAATTGAGCCTGATGTTAGGGTCAGGGTTCAGGCCCAGGCTAGGGTTGGGGTCCGAAAAACCACCCAAACTGTCCCGAATGGGCCTGAGAAACAAACAGCCCTTGAATGGGTAGTTTTCAGACAGCCACCTACAAATACGGGAACATTTGGTCTGCCTTCGTTGAAGCGTTTGCATCTGTCTTTCTTAATTGGTAGCAGCTGACGTCCATACTTAACATATTTAAATATAAATGGGTACACATTCCAGACTCATCCTTTGTAATTCATTAAATCCATTTTTAACGTAAGAAAAATGCCGTTTTCTCTTCCATATGTCTACGGGTTTTGTTTTCATGTGGTTCTGCTGAATTTCACCAAAGAAATGAATTCAAAAGGCATAGTAAATATATCTGCAGACAAATCTGAGTGGTAGTTCTTTTCTCCACTCACTTTCCAGAAATCTGTCTCAACATCACCTTCCAGCCATAGGGCAGTGCCCTTTGGTGTTTGGAAGTGAATTGGGCTGTGGACAAATGGGGAGAGGAATCATTTATATATAAGGCAAGGAGACAGACGTCTGCCTCCCATCCCCAGAACACGGGCAATTTATTCCTTGGGAGAAACTGTATTTCTGGTTCTCAAGAGATACAGAAAAGGAAGCACAAGACACGGTCTTAGATTTCCTCCTTTCCTTCCAGTTTTGCAGTCCCTACCTGAACTGCAAGGCCTCAGCGGTTATAGGCAGCCTAAAAATGTACATATAAATAAGAACCCCCCCCAAACCAAAACATCTTTTTGTTCCCACTCCGAGGTTGCCAATTTGTAATCCCGCCTGTGCTTTCTCCCCTGGCTCTATGAGGGCACGAAACTCTGCACACCATGTAAAATTTCCCCTTGTGATAACGACAGATAAAACCTCACAGATGTGGCGCTCCGGGATATTTTTTCCCCTGGATTGTTGGCATCCCAGCTCTGCCAGATCTTTGCCTCGAGGCTCCGTTGGTTCTGCCGGTCTCAGAAGCTTTCGTTTTTCAGGTGTTGGGCAAAAGCAGGAAGAAATTCTGCTTACCTGATTATCCTTGGGGTTACAGGATCAGAGAAGAGTCGGAGGCAAGCTGGGCGTCCCGCGTGTATGGCTGCATCCTGACAGGCTCAGCGCTCCGTCCCCCGGCGTATTTAGGGATGCTTCTGAAATGCTGGGATGAACCTTTGATACTTTGGTGCCCTGATTACTGGGAGCTAATCGCGGTGTGCAAGAGGGTTTTAACCAGCTCAGGGAGACGGTGCACCATGTGTTTCAGACGCTGACTTCTTTGCCAAAGGGTGGGCAGGCTGCCTTCTGAAGGCTGCCAACTGAGAAGGGCTCTTTCTGGAGCCGCTAACAAGAAGGGAAGCTGAGCCAGATTTGGGGGCTGGCGGGGGGGATTCGCAGGCCTCAGTTCCCCCCTGAAGTGACTCTGCCGTCCTCTGTTGCTCGTTCTGGGCTCAGCCCCAGGTTTTGACCCCATTCCCATCCAGTATGGGCATGGCACATCTTAACCCAGTGCTTACATGTTCATCTCTGCTCTGCAGGCCCAGGTATTTTTGGAGCGGGGGTGGTCCCTCGGGATAAGAACCAGCTTCTGCAGGAATTGTCCCGAGTCTTCCGATCAGCTCCAGGGGGGCTGGTTTCTCTCCTGGCACCATTTAAAGCCATGGCTGGCAGGCAGAGATGGGGCCTTTTTCTTGGCGGCACCAGAACCTCTGGAAAATTCTCCCCAGGAAAATTCCCTAGGCTGCCTTTAAGCAGGCCTTCCAGATGGAGGCAGACTTTTGGTCCACATCTGTTTCCCTCCTGGATTTTTCTGGATGAGGGTTTTTTATTTTCCTGAAATCAAACAGCATCCCGCCCCCCCACCGCCCTGTCCTTGTGTCCCTTTTTATAAACAGGGCTGCCTTTCGGAAAAGGGTCTTTGAAAGACACAGAGAAAGACTTTAGAGCGTTGCATAATTCACTAGGCACAGGTATTTGTGTGTGTGTGTGGGTTTTATACGGACCGCTGAACTCTTTGGGTATCGAACCCCAACCCGGCCTCTGGCAGCAAAATCCCCAGAACTAGGCCTGGCAAGGGGGGGCACAGGGGTGATTTAAGCGACTGAGAAGCCGGTGGCCGCAAAGCGGATTGGAGGCACCGGAGCGGGTGCCAAGTGCCAGCTGTGTTAAATAGCCTTTCCTGGGATCAGAGCAGCAAGCGGCTTCCATCCAAGTCGGAATTGATGAGCCTTAAAGGATCAGGGTGACAACAGCAGTGCTGAGCAGCCACTTAGCATTCCTGAACTGGGTTAAATCACACCTGTTTGAACCTCTTCCAGCTGAGGGAAGGGGCTTCCAAGTGGTGCTGGGGCTGTAGGACATGACCCGGGGTAGCCCGTCACCGCCCCCTCTGCCCCCCATGGTCATGGACCTGAGCCACGACAGTGCTCCAAATGAAGGACAGTCACAGGCCCTCAGCCCATCCTTCCTCACAGGGTTGTTGTGCAGATAGCATGGAGAAGGAAAATCAAACCGTCTGAGCTTCTTGGCCTGGAACAGCAAATTCGAGGATCCTTAGGAAGAAATTAAAGCACCTGATGAGAATACAGTGATGAAATATGGATGCAGAATATAAACAGGAGGAGAACGCTGGCGTGGACATTCCCTCTCGGTTCCCTGAGTACAGCTGGGGTTGTTGTGAGGGTCTCCCAAGAAAGTAACATGTCGATTTCTTTCCCCATGCTGAGAACAAAAGACAACACCTCCTGTCATGGGTTTTATTTTATAGAAGTCCTCTCTCTCGTTGTTTCAGAAGCACAGGACACAAGGGAGAGTGGAGCTGCTTCATTAAAGGAAACACTCCCGGTTCTCAGAACCAAAGCAGTGCTTATCTAAAAAAATAATTCCAGAAGGCCACTCTAAGGCTGCGATCTCTGGTGCTCCTCCGGACAAGCTGAAGGCCAGAAAGGCCTGGCATGGCTTCAAGAACTTATCTGTGTTTCTGCACATGAGGAGGGTTCCCTACACACACACACCCCATTGAACCTTAAAAACCTCCTTGTCGTTCTTCTAATAGAGCCCACCCCACGCAGAATATAAGTTAAAAAACAGAATACCAATTCTGACCCCTCTGCAGAGGTCTCTTTTTGCTGTGGTAAACGTACCTGTCCGTGAAGCCAATCTATTTATTTATGTGATTGCATTGTAAGCTGTCCTGAGGCTTTTTTGCGATTAGGATGGCATATAAATATTTTAAATAAATAAATAACCAGCTCTTCCTTTCCCTGTGTGACAAATGGTTGTCATGGAAAGCTCCCTTCCCTTGGTTGTTAACTGCAGGTTGCTTCTTGTCAGTCATTTGGTGTTCGCTTCGCAGCGGGCCTACACAAAGCCTCGTGGTTATTTTTGAAGAGCAACCTTCCCCCTGCGCCCCTCACCGAAAACCCCATGTGTATGCACGAGAGGGCCGACAAAATGCAGACAAGCCAAGCGTTCTGCAACAGTTTTTAAGATTTCTGTCTGTTCATTTGTTCTACGGCTCCTCTTTCCCAGCCTGGTCCTCTCCAGAGGTATTGCACTACAGTCCCCATCATGCACAGCCAGCATCGGCCACACTTATTCTGCAATGCCTTGGACACTGGATGCCCCAGTCCCTCACCCCATCGAGGGAATGCTTGCAGAAGTGCTCGCCATTTCCAGATATTTCCTTGCAACGTTCCAAACTTTCCACGGAATTTTGATAGACGTGGGATTCAGTGGCGGTTTTCAAATGCATCTCCGGCCCCTGGACCCTCTGGCTGCTGCTTGCTTGCTTGCTTGCTTTCCAGGCTCCCCTCGGGCCCTCCCACCCCAAACATTTCCAGAAAACATCTAGTAGCTAGCTCTATTTGTTCTGGCTGCGGTGGGACCCCGTGCCGTCATGTTCTCAGCTGTCCTGAACACATTTTACGCTGCTGCTGCGTGGATTCGATTCTGTACTGTACTTAGTGTTGCTTAGGCCAACGGCCCAAACAATAAATCAGAACTCGAGCGGGACAATCCAAACGCTCCACCCAAACTTTGGCTGTTCTGCTCTCTGGCCTCGCCAGAGCCATCACAATTGAATCTTGAACAACCCTCAATTTATTCTCCCGCCCAGCATCTGTGCACCATTGGAGAGAGCCAATCCTGAACCCCAGAGGCGTTTCCACATCACGAACAACACACACACACACACACACACACACACACACACACACACAATTTTGTGAGCACTGACAAGACCTTTAAAGAGTGTCCCAGTAAACGGATTTGCAAAGCGGGTGGTGGTCAAAAGAAAAAACTCTTTTTCGCTGGACACCTGGGCTGCCGGGAAAGCGGCTTCAGCTAATTGGCTTCCCAACTGGCTCAGGATAATTGTGGGGAAGGAACTGTGGGTGGATCAGAAAAGGGGAGTCATTTCTTTCGATGGGATTGACTAAGGAAGGCAGAACCGTGGCCTGGCCTGGCTCTTGCCAGCCACAAAGCCTCCATAACCTTGCATGTTCCACCAGTGAAATAGAGAGATGTGATCACTTTGATGCTTTTATTCTCATGGCAAGGATTGCTTTAAGGAGTCCTCCGTTTCCAAGCAGACTTGAAGCTGCCCTAGACGGATGCTTCCTGGGATACAAACCCACACTCTCGTGGCCTTCCTCCTTTGCCCAAAGCACCCTTGTCTTAGGATGCCATCCCGTGCGTGTTAAGATGGAAAAAGCCCCCGCCGGTTGGGGAACGCTAGAAATTGTAGGGCTCCTCATCTCTCAAATATGCGCCATTAGCATGCCGGACGATCTTGACACCGTTGCTGGCTTTCATTCCAGTTTAGGTGATGCGTTTTGTCCCAAACGGATCGTTCTCTGACAGCACATTTCATGCAGTTCCGTAATGTTAACTTTCTGTGCCATGAACCCCCGGCGAGCTTTGGCGGACGGGTGGAGAAGGGGGTGAGAGCGAGCCTGCCTGAGGAGGGGGCTTCTCGTGGGCTTTTCCCCCTGCCAAAAAAGGGGAGCTGGTGTCCCCGCCACGTTTTTCAACCCGAGAGCCTCTTCGCCGACCGCAGGCCGCGGCCTCGGCGGGGCCCCCGCTCCGCAGCATCCATAGCACAACAATTAATCCTGCCCGTATCTGCCTGTGCGAGGTCTGGGCTATAGGGTGTCCTCAATGTATCATTTAGAATTACCCGCGTATTTCCAGCCTTCTGTTACCTTTAATCGCCTTCCCTCGGTAACATCTTGTGTTAGTGGACAACAGACAGCAAAGACTAATTGACTTTGTCATTAAGCTGCCAGGATTCCCCCGGGTTAGCAGCTTAGCCACTGCCTGGGGCCATAAGCTGGATTGTGCCTCATCGGGCCTACCTTGAAATAGACTGCTATGGGGCTCCAGCAAGCCCCATAGCCTGGGCGCAAGCCGGCCCATTTTCCGTGTGATGGGCTGCAGTGGGGGGACCACCAGGCCTTCGGTCAGAGGAGCCGGCCAAGAGCAGGAGATCAGGGCATGCGCGGCGGTTTATCTTGATAGCCTTCGGCCGTAATAGATGCACTCGGGAAGCTCCGTCTCCGACAGCCGAATGCAGGGATATTAATTAATTTATTTAAAGGTTTTGTATGCCGTCCCATTAGTGAAAAAGTCTCTGGGTGGCTTACAGAGGGCGAACCAAAAAACAGAACCCATAACAACAACAGCACACATCTTAAAAAAAAAAGGATCTGCATCTAAAATACTAATAAAAACAAGGATAAAACCAGTTAATTATTGACATACTGGGGGAATAATAAGGAATAATTCAGTGACGAGGGCTGTGGAGAGCAGCAGCCTGTCTGCGATGCCGGCATCAAGCTTCGGCATGGTGGGGCAGCTGCCGTGGCCCCCGCTGGGCCCCCCGGGCAAGAGACCCGCAGACTTGTGCCTCCCGTTCCCCAGTGTGGCCCTCTCACCCCACGGCCTCTTGATTTGGCGCAGACGAAAGGGCCTGTTTTCTCCCAGGCCTTTCGCTTCTCCAGCATTCAAGCAGGACCCACGATGAGGAAGAGGAGGAGGAAGAAAAGCAGGTGGCGACCACGGTGGGGAGGAGGCTGACTCGCTGCAGGAGGGCCCCTGCAGGGGTCCTTTCCCTCACTCCATCATCCCTGGACCCTGTGCTAGAACAAACGAGGAGCGATCCCAACGTCAGTGGGTCAAGCAAAACGGTTTATTCCCACCCCGGCCTTCCAGGCCCGGGTAGGACTGGCTCAGACAGAATCAGAGGCAGAGCACAGTCCGCAGGCAGATATAATACACAGTCCAGACGGAATCGAAAGTCCCGAGGGTGAGCTTTGGAAAACGCAGCACTGGAACGAATGCTTGGTGCTGCCCCTTTCCCGGAGCTCCAGCTTCTCCCCGGAGAAGAATACATCTGGCATGGACACGGCACCCCTTGCCCTGTTCTCTTCCCTGATACGCTGATATTTTGGCCCAAATTCTACATTTCCGGGTGTTCTTTCAGCTCTGAGTTTAGCTTTAGAAATGTTCGGTCTGTTCCAGCAGTGCCCGAGATGGTTTGGACTACAACTGCCATCAAGATGATGGGTCTTATAGTCAAAACATCCACATGGCACCCGGTTGGAGAAAGTGAGGTTATATCTGCAGTCTGATGCAGAAACTCGCATTGGGACGCTGTACAGCGATTCCTGCATTTTATATTTCCCTTTCTGTGTTTCACACCTGAAGTTTTCTGTGGTCTAGAAGAGACCCCAGAAACGAGTATCAGGTTTCCCATCCAAAGCAAATGCCCAGCTCCCACTTCTTCCTTGTGAAGCAGCGGAACGAAAAAGACGGAAGAGGAATGCCCCCATATTCAAAACTCCAACAACCTTTTTCGCGAAGGGGAGCCTGAAATGCAGAGAGCAGAAAGGGAAAACGAGCCGTCGAGCTGCACATTTTCACGCTTGGGTATGTCCTGTCCTTCAGCGTCCGGCTGCGGCGTCTCATCCCTCGCCTGACCCCAATCGTTTGCCGCTTCAGGAGGTTTGCTCCGCATCCAATCCAGCTGCTGGTAGCGCTTGCCACCCACCCTCCC
Organism: Varanus komodoensis; assembly: GCF_004798865.1. NCBI lineage: Eukaryota > Metazoa > Chordata > Lepidosauria > Squamata > Varanidae > Varanus > Varanus komodoensis. Next base: position 3,686,253 of record NW_025336157.1, on the reverse strand, counting down.
CCGCCGCTCCTTGGGGGGTGTTTATGACACCCCCGGTGTCATAACATGTTCCTCATGTCGCCTGGTCCGGCCCAGACATATTTAGTTGGCTTAATCTTTTCCCCTCGAATAATCTTCGTGACTAAGATCATGCTTGGTATCAAGGCGCATGAATGTCTGATATGGAGCTTCTAATCCTCTCGCCAGCAGGAAGGCCCTCGAACGATCCGGCATGGATCTTCCCCTCCTGGCCACCCTCTCCCCTCCGCCCCCCGCTGTCCCCTCCTACACCACTTTGGGGGACCACCGGAGGTGGCATCCTCCCCGGGTCACCTGCAGGTTGCCAAAGCACCACAGGCCCCTCTCGCGCCAAAAGAGACCATGAGGCGCACGGAAGGGGCACACGGGGATTACACATTGCTGCTTCCGTCTAGGCAGGAAGTGGATCTGTATCAGTGGTGGCGAACTTCTGGCACGCGTGCCGCAGCGGCACGCAGAGCCCTCTCTGTCGGCACGGAGCCAAGCCGCCCCAGCAGCGCCCCAGCAGCCGAGCACCGGATAACAGCGCACACAGGGGCCATGCGCACGCTCGGAAAGGGGCAGGGGTGCCAGGCGATGACGTCACGAGCTGCTACTCATTAGCTGCGACTCGTCCGAGCTTTCGCATGGCTGGTCAGTGCGCTGCCAAGGATATATATATATTTGCTTGGACTGGCTGTGAGGTGCTGTTTCTAAACTAAACCTCACTTTTCAGGTTGTGTTGCAGTGCTGGCACTTTGCGATAAGGAAGTGGGTTTTGGGCTGCAGTTTGGGCCCTCGGTGCCCAGGCCAGGGCGAAAGGCCACTCTAGTGACGTCTGCGCTCTCGGTTTGCTGTCTGGCCTTGCCGAGCGTGGGCAGGCGGCCTCCAGACCCCCTTCTACTCTCTGCCATGCTTAGTGCTCCTTGCGACCTCGCCCAGACCCTGGCAAGTAGAACTTGTTGTGGTCTGAACTGTGGGGCTCTGCCCTGCGGCTGCTCAGCCCCTGCAGGATCCCCAGGGGAGAAAACGACGTAATTGTTAAGTCATCCCATGGCGCCCGTTTGTGACTTGTCGGGGTGGCTGGTTCCGATGACATGATAACCCATTTCAAGGTCTGAGTACGGGTTGAATGAGGATTGTTGTTAAACTGTGGGCTATCGTGCTGTCTGAACCCACCCAAGATAACCAGCCAGGGCAAGCGACGCACAGTTCACAACCCAACCACAAACCTTGGGTAGTTTGTGGCTAACAGCCCCAGGCTAGAACAGCTGGGCTCAGACAAGCCACATTTCGTCAACCTTTCACTCGCCATTCAGACATGTGGGTTCAACTTAGCCTGTGTCCTTTTCAGCCACCAGCTCCTTGAAGATGAGTTGAAGTCATTGTGCCAGCCCCCACTGGCACGGTCCTGAGAACCAGCCCCCCAAAAATGCAAGCCGCGTCCATTCATCCGTAGCAACAGGCCTCTTCTCACGCCCACCAGGAGCAGCTCTTTGGCAAAGCTACTGCGTCCGAATTGCCCACTCCAGAGCAAGCTCCCCAGCTAACCCTGTGTTACAACATGGAATCATAGATTGTTTCTGGGAGAATTCGTTTCCTTCCGAGCACTGCAAGGACTGTGGAGGGAAGCAGAGGATCCGGGGAGGGGGAGCAGATGACCTTCGAGACCCTGCTAGCGAGGAGCCTCGCAAAGATCTGTGAGGTCTGGCTTCAACATTGGTGACAGTGCTGACTTCCCAAACCGGAAGGCCTGGGAACTAGTCGTTCTTGGGGAAATGTTTGCTGCATGCATCTATCCAAACATTCTGCAAAAGGTGAAGCAATAATAATAATAATAAAAAAACATAAATAAAGGCAAGCAGAGCGATGTGGGGGATCCGTTGCCTTTCAATCCTGCTTTGGGGGTTTCAAGAGGCCTGCAGGTGGCCTCTGTTGGAATTGGGGCCTCATCCAGCAGGGTGCTGAGGTCCTGCAGGCAAGACCTGTTGCAGGAAGCACCCCAAAGCCAGACGGGGGTCCAAACAGACGGCCCAGCTGCTCGGCTCTTGCACGAGCTCGCGCCGCGCTGCAGCATCTCCTTGCAGCGCGCTGGGCTCGCACGGCTCGCTGCTGCCCTCCTGTGGCCACAGCCTGGCTCTGCACGCCAGCGAGTGCGGCTATTTCGAGTTTACGCACAGCTTAAGGTTTGGGTTGTTTGTTTAAAAATAAACAAAGCCATTCTCCACCACAGACAGCCTTCAAGGCAGCAGTTGGCTTGCTTTAAAAATGCCACAGCAAAGGAAGAAAGAAAAGCATGACCTAGAAAACCTAGATTAGCAGCTGCTTAAAATCAAACGTGGCAAAATCATCTTATTTGCTAAACAAAAGGCGAACAGGACCGTTTAAACCTGTTGGGTGCTAGTTTAAGCTAGGACCAGGCAGATGTGTCTAGGGAAGGGAGGGTTGTTCTGGATTAAGGAGGCCACCACCGAGAAATCCATCTCTGTGGTAATTGCTTGAATAGCAAATTATAAACTCTTCACAGCAAGAATCCCTTGGTAACTTTGAGTAGGACAGTCTGGTGGAGAGAAGCTGCTACCCAGTGTAAACAGTTTGGAGCCGATGGTCTGGCTCAATTTAAACCACATGGTTCTCTGGAATCATGAGGACCAGAATCTTTATGTTATTTTTAGGGGAACTGCGGTTTATTAGTTTATTATCCCATTAATAGCCTAGCCTTTGTGGGGCGTCTTTGTGGTCATGGCCCTGCCCCAGGTTTCTTTCTCCTGTTTTCTATTTTGTATGCGGCTTGCCCTTTAGGCACACGGGAAAAACGCTTTCCTCTTGCCAGTTGTGAAGAAAGATCCAGCCCTGCCCAGGCAGCTTCTGTACATGGAGTGGGAGGGCATTTAAGCAGCTGAGACATGCCGGCTGTTTCTGGATATCTTGGGGGGTTAGAAACATCCAGGCCCTGACCTAAGCGCTCCCCCTCCCAACGCCCATCCAGCACAAACCTTTCCAGCTGTTTTCTCACCCCCCAGTGGCCTGTCTTGTGGGGATGCAGCAATTTTTTGTGGCTGTCTCACCCCCCCCTGCAGCCTGGGACGTCCAAAGCATGTAATATCACTGACGATTACTAGGAGACGGCCCAGCTCTCCCCGGGCATCCGTCTCCCAGGGGCGATGCAGCCGGGCTGCTCAGGCCAGAGGCACGTCTGGGGAGCTTTCACGTGAGGAATGGGTGTTCTGAAGTTGATAGCTGGAGGTGGGGAGGAGATGCCTGTGGGGAGAGGAAGAGTTCAGACAGAGTTCCCCCCCTCTTTTTCTGCTGATTTCTACAGGAACAAATGAGGTTGTGTTTTGGGGCGGGGGGAGTTGGCTGAGAGAGGGGTAGCACAGCAACGAAAGCCAGACTCGGTTTCCACCCCTCCTCCCGCAACACACGGCTCTTGCGGAAAGTTGGAGCTCAGATCTATTTACAGTGCCGATTGCTTCCAGATGTGAGGCTGAACCTGTGTCAGCAAAATAGGGGGAAAGAACAGAGGGTGAGCAAGAGAAAAAAGGAGCCGAAAACCCGGTCGGTCTGGAAAGCAGGCCATAACAATGCAGAGAAAATGAAAGCACGCCCTAGACAAAGCAGGATAACGCAGGGAGGCAGCAGGCCTGCTCTAGAAAGATTGGAGGGGTGGTCTATTTTTGCCGGAGAAACCGCTGGGCCTGGACAAGGAGAGAAATCGGGGGGTTTTGCTTCAATTAGCAGAATCGAGGGTTCAAAGAGCTGCTTTGGAGAAACAAGTACGAAACGCACACTGGTACAGAGGTACACTGCTCCTGGACAGGGAGGCTCCACTGAGAGATGACTCCAGACTGACTTCTCCGCCGCAGATTTGACAGCTGCTTTTGGCGTGCGTGCGGATGTGAAAAGAGCTGCATCATTTACCAGTTGTGGCCACATTTTAGCCATAAGGCTAAAAATAATCAATAAATAAGTCAGGCTAAGGGAGAAGGGGGACTTCCTGGAGGTCATTGGACTAGTACCCCATTCACCCAGAGGGTGAGCAGGGATGATGGGAGTTGGCATCCCACAGCGTCCGGAAGGCCACAAGTTCCTCTCCCTTGCTTTGGCATCTCCTGGCATTGCCAACACACACTCACACTGCTCTAGACAGGACTCGAACTCCAAGGACGAGCAAGAGACGCCTGGCCATATGCAGAAAGCACAGCCCGCCCAGAGCTCTGTACATGCACAGAATCCAGCCCTTTCTTGACATGTTGCCCCTCTTTCCCCCTGTAATCTGTGAGCCCTTCCGGGGGCTCCTCTCCTTGGCTTTGCTGAGCATCGCCGACTCCTCCCATCCTTCCCGTTTCAGATCCCCGTTACCCACCAGCACATTCCAGTTAGGAGTTCAAGAGCCCCGGGGCGTTTGGTCTCGCGACTCACACAGGGGTCGGTTTCCAACACCGCTTCCTTCGGCAAAGGAAGCAGCAAAGATCGGGGAGTCTGCAGACCGCCTCTCTTTTCTCTGTGCCCAAAAAGTGCCAGGAAAACTTGGCCGAGAAAGCAGGTCTCTCCCAGATTGGGGGGAAGAGAGAAAATTCTGCACTGGCTCCTTCACAGGCTGCTAGAGGATGAAGGGCTGTTTCTGGAAGGGGAATGGAAAACGCAAAGGGGAAGGGGAGCAGCGAGTCCGGGGGCTTTCACCGGAGCCCCCGCTGGGCTGCGGGACCTCAGCTTCTGCTCCTCCACACCTGCCCTTGAGGCCAGCCCTGACTCCGACCCAGCTGCTTCGCTCGCCGCAGGGTAACCCGTGAAAGCAACCCGTGCAAAAGAAAGACGCGACGCAAGCTTGCACAGAAATCGCACGTGTGCAAGTGGGAAACCAGCAATACTTTGCTCTAATTCAAACAGAAATGCAAACGAGACAACATCTCTCGGTGCCAGGATAACGTAACCTATCTGCCTGTTTAGTCTGCTGTTGATAAGCAACTTCAAGGCCTGTGCAGGCCTCCCCGCCAGCCTTTGGTCTGGTTCTTTTCATCTAATCTGGGCCTGAACTGGACAGCTGTTTCAAGAAAAGAATCCCTTTGAACCAACTGTAGCATCGGACACCCCAGGTTATACCCAGAGATGTCCCTCGGAGGTCTGGCGCAAAGAAGCCACCCTCATCTCTGAAAAACACAATCCAGCTGTCCCTGAACCTGTCTCTGGACTTTCCACACGCTTGTGGAGTTGCAGGGTTGCAGCCGGCCAGCTGGGAGCAGCACCGGGCACCTCCGAAAAACCCACAGCGCTCTCTCTCTCTCTCTTGTGGTCTGCCCTCTTGGCACCCCACAGTCTGACCCGTCGGCGTTTCAGCTGCTGACTCTGCCAGCGCTCCCGCCCCCCTTCTCCCCAGACCTCCCCAGGGTGGGTGGGGGGCTTTGGCGAGGGCAGCGCGAACATCCACCAACTATTTCCTGACGCAGCTAAAAAATGCTTTTAAAATGCCTTTTCTTTTTCATGTCCGTGGCTCCAGGGTCTGGCTTGCATGGAGAGGCCGTCCAAAGCCCCCGCAACCCCGAGACCTGCCCGTGCTGCAAGGATCAGTAGGAAGTGGGGAGGGGGTGAGCGGCCCCGAACCGGCCCTCTTTCCTTTCCCCGCTCACCTTTTCCTATCCTTTATGATCTTTTAGGTTCCGAGCATTATGTTAAACCTCTTCTTCGACCTCTTCCTATCCTTGCCTAGCTCTGCTCCTTCTTTTTTCATTTTCTCAATATGTTTTCCTGGAGTTTTCAGTATGTTTCTCTCCATGTTGGTCTTGAAATGAGCTACACTTTGAAATGCTTAGCGGTGGTATTTCTAGAGATTTAGGGACCATTCTGGTTCTCTCCTTTTTTATGGGAAGGGAGCTGGCATCTAATCTAATCAGAAATGAAGAGCCAAAGCCATTTCGGGGCCTCTTCAAATAAAACCCACCAATCGCACATTCTTTCCCCTGCATCAGTCCACTGAAATCACCTCATGCTGTCCTCCCAGTGGTGAAGGATAATGGGAGTTGTAGTTCATCCACATCTAGAGTGTCACAGGAACTTTCCAGCTCTGTAGTGGAAAAGTCCTTTCTGGTCTGAAAAGGCGGCAAAGCGACAAACAAGAAAGTTTGGCAGTGAAAGGATATTTTGAAAACCTGCCACACCTATTTAATTGGTGGTGCACTGCAAGTGGTGAAGCCGCTTTCCTTTGATCCTCTGGGGAGAAAAGGGGGGGGGGTCTTTGCTTGTGGTGTGGCCCTCGTCTTGCTTTTATGACTCTTCAAAGGGACATGGCAGGTTTCTTCATCATTCCAACTGTCTGCACCACCCGTTTAACTACGTCTGATGGTCCTGTAAAAGAAACACACAAACGAAATGCAACTGGAGAGATTAAATGCGTGTACATAAAATATGCTCACGAGGTCTTGCAAACTGGTTTCAACAGTGCACTTAAAAAAGAAAGCCTTTTGGGATGGAATCAGCTTGCAAACCCTCAGAGTTTATGCATCAAATGGGAAAGCGACAGTTAAAGGTAACAGAAATATTCCTTGTTTTTGGTCAGGATGGCACGGAATCATATTCCCCAACCTGGGGCCCAGCAGATTGTGACACCCATCATCCCCAGCTGGCCCAATATCTCTGGAGGACAACGACTGGCAATAACTCTGGCCCCATAGGCTGGACTCTTTAGAGCAAAAACTGGATTCTTTGCTGCTGTTCAGCCATGAGACCAGTCGGGTGTCCTCCCTCACAGATGAGGTCCCTCCATTTGAAAAGCCCTCAGAGGGCAATCCTCTGTTTGAAGGGCTCAGCTGGTCCACGTCCGGGGGAAAACTGAGCAAGGGGGGGGAGCCGCTCTGAAGCTTATTTATTTATTTCTATGTATTTTCTTTCTTTATGAAAAGCTTTTCTATCCCGTCCCCTAGAGAATGTCTCAGAGCAGGATAGAAAACCTTTTCATAAAGAAAGAAAATCGCCAGTCCTTGGACAGCAGCAACTGGACTGAGCTCACCTGGACAATGAGATGGACACGATTTTGATGTAACTTACACAAATTACTTCCAGAGGATTGGGATCTGGCCAGGGCGACTTCTTTCCTTTTCTTTCCTTTTCTTCTTTTCTTTTCTTTTATAACTTTTCTTTTACAACTTCTTTTATATTGTTTATATATTTTTTATTTTATATTATTAATTTTAATTTTATATTGTTATTTTTGTATTGTATTGTATTGTATTGTGTTGTAAGCTGCCCCGAGGCTTCGGCAAGGGGTGGCATAGAAATGTTTTAATAATAATAATAATAATAGTAATAATAATAATAATCTATACAGGTAAAGTGGCCCAGGTGTGTTACACACCCCCCTTCCTGCTGTTTTCAGGGCTCCCCCCTCCCTCCCCTCCCCAATCCCCAGATTCACCCCTGCCTGTGTCCCCCTGCCTTTATCCTTCAGGCCCCTTTCCAAGCATCCCCACAGCTTTCTCTCTTCACCCAGCAAAATGCAGACCTTCTCTGAACTTGACCCGTGAACCGGCGGGGGGAAATTCCTGCTTTTTCACCATTTTGTTCTACCACAGGGCATCTAGTGCTTGCTCAGGTGGACTGCACGGAAAGGAAAAACTTTGGTGTGGAGTGAAGAAAGCACGGTCAAAGGAGCCGGTCTCGGATCGCCAAGAATCCAGGAGCAGAAGTCTGGGACAAGCAGAGGGTTAAAACCTCATCCTAGAGAAGGAGGACCAGAATTGCAGTATTTTCAGCCACCCAAGGGACTCCTTATCTATGCAGATAAATAGACTTCCATGTGATCTCTGGCAAAAGAAGGCATATTTTCTCCCTTATCCTTATGCCTGGAAAGGGCCTTCCAGGAGGGTCTGTGTGATGCAAAATCCCTTCATCTTTCGCAAATCTTGTGCTTTCACAAGCCCCCCAACCCCCTCCAATACCTGGAGTCGACACAGCCTCATGACCCCACTAATGCAGGGTATGTGCTCCAAGCTTCAACCCATGCTGTTCCTCATCGGCCGGTCCCCAAACCTCCCCCCCCCCCCCGCGCATGCTGGATTTTATTTTAGATTGTAAGCTCCTTGGGGCAGAGGTCTGTCCTCCTAGACCTTGTGAAAGGCATGCTGATGGCAATAGGCCACTCGGCCGATGAGGACGTCTCCTGGCTGGAGCAAGATTTTTCGACCCACAGGGGTTAAAAGGCGGGCAGCTGATTCTAGGCTGGGCCGAGATTCCTGGCATTCTGCAGCCCGACCTCCTCGGCCTCTCCGGGTCGCTCCTTCGGGAGCATGCGCTCCGGCCCAGTTTGACACAGGGTGCCCACTCATTCCCCTGCCCTGTCCCCTTGTTTATGGCACCCTTTGGAAAAAAAAATACCAAGTGTTTCTTTCCCTCCCTGGCTTTTTTCAAATGGCTGCCTGAATTTAAATTCAGTCCAAAGCTTGACTCATGTTTTGACTCATCTGTGGCCCAGGATCTTGCCCTCTTGACCGGAAGAGAGGGCCTTTCTGTGGTCTCTCCTCCATCAACACCCTGTGAGGCATCTGTTGCTGGCAGAAATCCCCCTCCTTCTCAGGAGAGACAAACCACCCTGTCGGAATGTCCCCCGTGTCAGTACAGGAGCCATCTGGGTGAGCTGCTGAGTCACTAGGGACTAGGCACTTGAGCTGTCCTCCAGCTGGATTTCTGTCTGCAGGCAGGTCATTACTGGGATGCAAGGTCATGCTTTCTGGGAAGTGCTTCTTCCCAGCTTCGAAGCCCTAATCATGACTCAGGGATCCGAGAGGCACGTGGTCCCAATCTGGGAATTGTTGGTTGGTTGAGCCACATCATGCAAGCGACTCTTTGGGAGCTCCGGCTGGGAGGTCGTGAAGATAAGTGCTTGTTTCCAGGCCTCTCCTAAACCTCCTTCCCAGATTCCACCACGACACCAGAATGAGGGGGATCTTTCCCAGACTGGTTCAGATAACCCAGTAGCCCAAACTCAAGGGTTCAGTGTCACTGAACCATGGTTCGTTCTTGAAATGAGGCTGCCTGATATAACAGCCAAACTCTGGGCCCTGAAGAATTCCTGCAGTATTTACACTCTGCACAATTATTCAAACTCCCCAATCTGCTTTTTGGGCCGTGCAATCTTGCTAGGAATTGCCCATGTGCCTTCAAGGATGACTTCATAACCATAAGGGCTAGAAACATGATTTAAAAAATAGAAGGGGGGAAAGAGCAGAGATTCTTAAGAAAATGAATCAGCCATCCAGGGACATATTCTATGCATGGTTTACACCCAATTTCCTCTGCATATCTGTTGTCTTCCACTCGGATTTGGCTCGGTCTCTTTGCAGGCTGTGATTCGGTTGCGGCATCAAAGGAGGGTCTGGTGCTTTAGCATGTCCACAACTTTCCGAGTGGAGCGATGCTCATGCTACAACTGACCACAGCGCAAGGACGCCTTTGGACAGCTGGAAAGGAAGGGCTTCGGAAGCATCTGTGCAGCCGAAGCCCTTGTGGCTTTTTCATGACCTCAGGAAAGGGAGCGTTGCTTTCTCCGGCGTCCAGCTAGGCCACCGGCAGCAGGCGGCTGCTCCGCTTCGCGCCAGGCCGCCTACCCCGGCCCCTGCACCTGCTGGGACATGAGCCACCGCAGCTCACGGGCAAAAGTTTCCTTGGCACACGCCGACTTCCCCGCCTGAGCACAGCCTCACAAGATGCACATGCCCTGGTCCAGAAAGCGGGGGTGCAGCACCCGTGCAACGCTCTCGGGGGCCGCAGCTGGGGTGCGCGGAGCCCAGGACGAAGAGGGTGCCTCTGCAGACCTGTGCACATCTTAGGTATCCCAAGAGACACTCCTGTTCTTTGGGTTAGTCATGCTGAGCCTTCAGGCAAGTCCCAGCCATGCCCAGCGATTTTGCAACGTGCAACTCATGCCCCAAACAAACCCCCCCACCATATATAATTGCATTTATATTTTACCTTCATTTATATTTTTACCAATGGCGTATTACTGCACATATCTTTTACCAACATAAGGTTGCATTGATAAATACATTGCATTTATATTTTACCTTTCTTCCTCTTGCTAAGAACCCAGAGGGGCTAACAAAGGTCTCCTTTCCATTTTCATCCCCACAACAACAACCCTGTGAGGTAGGCTGGGCTGAGAGCCTGTGCCTGGCCCAAAGTCACCCATTTGGCTCCGTGGCTGAGCAGGGACTCGGCTGCAGCTCTCCTGAGTCCCAGTCTAGCCCACTACACCAAACTGGCTCCCGAAAGCAACCCAAGACCTCAACTTGTCGCATAATAGAAAGTGGCTGTTTGCCCTTCCTGTGTCACAACACGAGCCGGTTAGCTGCCCAAAGGGTGCAGAGGATCCATTTACGCTGAGCAGGTTCTGTAGCAGGAAGCAAGTAAACACCTGAGAAAACATTCGCAAGAGTGAATTTGAAAGGCCTTTCCGTCCCACTGATTATCTTGCATTCTCCTCTCTTCCCAAAAAGAGGCAGCCTTTGGGCATTGCCAGATGGGCAAGAGAAGCAGCAGCTGTGCTACACCTCCAACAATTAGCCGATTTAGGAAAACCCTTATTAAAAAGACATTGCGGCATCCTCTCAGCGGAAAGCATACATTTTTGCTAAATCAGATGGCACCAAAGATCCTGTAACTGTTCTGTGAGCGTCTTTTGTGCCTGCCGCTGATACGGAATGTGACATCTCAGTGCGAAGAGTCACTGCTCAGTGAGAACCACAAGCCTGCCTCCCTCTTACAAAGTCAGGGACTCAGAAAAAGGCAGGATGGTTCAGTGGTCACAGTGTCCGGCTGCCGGCTAATTCAGAAGGAGCGGGCTGCGGTTGGCTTGGCTCCCTGCCATCTCACCATGTGCAATTCAGGACAGGCTCCAGAAATTAACTCCTCCGAATGTTTTAGCCAGTTTTTCTTACAACAGACATGAAAAGCAATGGCGCCCCATCCTTGTCAAAGTAAGCAAGCGAGTGTAAACTGGTCTCCGGTTCAGAATGATTTGGCTCACTGGCTAAAGCTCTTCAGTTTGAGATGCTCATGGGAGAAAACCAGCGCAGGACTCCGTCCCGCTGACGGCTGTCCAGCTGCAGCTTGGCTGTCCCCCTGTGGGAAAGGCCACCCCCCTCCTACGTCATCGGTCCCATCTTTGAATTCCCAGGGTGTTTTGCCTGAGGTTCTGCCAGAATCCGGCTTCCTGGAACTGGAACTGGGCCTGCATTCTGGGATGATGGAGAAGAGATCCTGGCCTTCCCGTGTGGCAACCTTTGAGGTGCTTGAAGGGGGTCCCCGTGTCTCCCCCAAGTCTTCTCTTCTCATGCCCGGTTCTTCCAGTGTCCGGTCCCCTGGTCATTTTTGCTGCCCTCTTCTGAGACTTTCCCTGCATCTCTTCTGAGACTTTCTCTGTATCTTGAATGGTGATGCACACAACCGGACTGAATGTGGTAACCCAAGATGAGGCCTAACCAGGGCTGAGAAGAGGGGAACTAAACCTTATATAACGTGGAGGACTAGGACCTTGCGTGATGGGGAAGAGGCAAATTGATTCAAACCGCTCCAAAGACTGCCTTCTTTGCAGCCACATCAGCTAGCAGACTCATTTGTGGCGTGAGGTCTCCAGAAATCCCAGCGGCCCCCTTTCTGAAGCACTGGATCTCTTATTACCAATGTGGACAATCCCAAACACAGATGTCCTGAGGCAGCTGCATAGATTCATTTAGCTTGGAAGATCCATGTGGGGGTTTCATGAATGACACCCCAAGAAGATTTCCCTGGATTCGCTGGGAGAAGGACGTGCTGGCGATGGAGTCGGTGGTCATAGGTTCAAATTCCCTTAGTTTGCCTTGCTTGGAATTCACCTCGCCAGTTTTGGACAGAACCAACGTTGACTTCAAAGAGTTACATCAGAGCATGATGGAAGGAACTTTGCAGCCATCTGGTCTTCCAATCTGCCTGCTTCTCTCACTAGGCTGTGAGCCATCCAGCTGAAATCCCCTCCAGATTTTTTTTTAAAAAGAATAAAAATCTGCTGCAGAAGGCTGCCCTGCCAAATGTTTCACAAACGGTTGCACAAAAGGTTGTTGTACAAGGTATTGCATCTGCCGCTCCACAAACCATTGCACAAGCTGACCCACTGACGGTTGCACCGTTTCATGGAAGGAAAAATAAAACGAGAGAGAGCTGTTTTGTTACGTGAGATTGAATGTTGTGGTCATGGGTGCTGAAGGCTTTGACTTAGAAATTCATAATAAAAAGATGTCCGGAAGATGAAGGCTGAATCTCACATGTCCGGATTGTGCCAGTCCTGGACTGTAGTCAACCTTCTGCTAGTGGAAAATGGGAATACGAATAGCTGCGACTTTCCGACATTTCTTTTGTCTCCATGCTTCTGCAAAGGTACACTCCATTTTCCCGCAAGGGATGGATCCTTCATGTTAGTAGAGGCGACGTGTGGAGCACAACCCACACTTTCTAGGGCACAACCGCCCCCAGTGAGTTGGACTGCAACCCCCAGCAGTCCCAGCTATTGCCTATGCTGTCCTCAGGATGATGGGGGTTGAACAGCAAAGCATCTGGAGGCCTTCCCGCTGAGGAAGGCTGTCCTGGTTTCCAAGCTAAGCCAACAGGTGGTTTGATATTGCTTCCAGTTCTGGCCTACCGAAGCTCTTGCTCAGACTGGCCCGCGATCATCCATCGCCTGACTGAGTGGGGGACTTGAGTCCACAGGAACATGAGCATACAATTGTGGGATTCGACAGCCGGGAAACACCCTACAATTATTGTGGAGAGAGGGCACACCAGCACTGCGCTCCGGTAAGCCCCATTCCAAGCCGCCTTTCCAGGGAAAACCAAACCCAAGTGAGCGCTTTCCAGGCTCTTGGCTTCTGAGCCGGGCTGAGGACGGCTTCCTCTTTCATGGGATGGAGGTCAGAAGATCTCCTGGCATTTCGAAAAAATGGCACGAAACCGTGGATGCTGCCAAAGGGATTGGTGGTAGGGCGAAAGAGGAGGGGGCCTTCCAGGAAGGCTGGGCTTGTCCCTAAGCCCCTGGTCCTACCATGAAGGTGCCAGTTCCTAGAATAGGTCTTTTGGTGCTCTGATTCCAAACGGCCTTTTCAGGCCAAAAGAAAACCCCAAGGGAATCCAAACAACTAACTCCCATCAGAATAGGGTAGGAGTTGGGGCTGACCATATGGCCAAGGAAGCATCCCTCCTTCTCCCTGCTCATTGATCCTCACAACCACCCTGCGAGGTAGGCCAGGCTGAAATCGAGACTGGTTTCGACCCTGGATGTGACCGTCTTTGCAGTCCAATGCCAGCCGAGAGGAGGAATGACGCCCCTACAGCTCCCGGCGTTGCACAGAGAGCAAGTTTGAGCATGCCTGGGCCCCTCGTGGAGGGGGCCCTGCCCTGCTGGCCCTGCTGGGGGCTGCTCCCAACACAGAGAGACCCCATGGCAGGATCGGAGAGCTTCCGCCCTCCAGCAGAAGGACCGGAGCCAGCGAGACTCGGGACCCAACAGGGCGAGGGAAGCGAACATGCTGTCTTCACAAGGCCGACACCGGATGAAAGCTGCAGCTGCGCCGCCCGGTCTCTCCCGCATCTCCGGACGCCCCACAAAGAGGTGGCTTGCTGGCCCGGCCTGTCGCACAAGAGGCTTCATTGTGCTCCTCGGAGGCGCAAATGCCCTCCGGAACAGGATCCAAGCGGACGGACAGCCTTCTGGTGAAAGCACCTGCTCCCCCTCGAGGCAGAAAAGCCGGCACCTTCCCCTTCTGCTGTGCTCCCCACTCCCTTCCTTTCCCCCCCGGAGAACCGCCGGCCCCCTCACCCCTTGCCAAGTAGCAGGAAGCATCGATGAGCCCAAGCGCCCCACTCGGAGGAACGGGGGGGCTTTGTTGCGCACTGATCTGGCTCACTGGGGAGCGGTGAGGGCCCCTTCTCCTTGCCGCACCCCTTCCCCTTCCCCGTCGAGGCAGGCTTGCTCCGTTTCTGCGCAGGTTTTACTCCGGGATGGAACGGAGGCATTTTGTCTCGAAAATGAGCCTCGGGGACAGCGAAGGCACATTCGTATGATGGAGGGGAGGGAGAGACACCCCCTCCAGCAGCGGGCTGGGTGAGCTGTGACGCCTCGCTTCAGGAAGAGCTGGGGTTCAGCCTTGCTGGCGGCATGTGGCTGGAACGGCTCGCTGGCCAAATCTGGGCTCGAGGGAGTCCGTGCCTTTGAGGGCTCTTGGGCGAGCCTTGCCCTTCTCTCCACCGTGGTCACCGACTGCAAATGAGCGGCTGCCACGGGGAACAGAGGACCCCCGCGGCTCCTCTTTGTCCGTGGGCCCTCGCCGGGCTGCCCGCCCATGACGACCCTTGGCGCCTGCATCTGCCCACCGGCCCTGCGTGGGGCAGACCCAGAGAGAAGGACTCGAGGGAGGCCGCCCTCGCTCGTGTCTCAGGCGCGAGATGCCCCGGCGTGCTCTCCGGGAAGCAAGAGAGGGGCCTTGTTCTCCCATACGGAGGCCAGATTTCCACAGCTCAGGACTGGGAAGAGAAAGTGCCGGTGGCGTGAATCAGGAGGCGCTTGCCACATCTGGCTGTCAGAAGGGCTGGGCTGGCAGAGGGCTTGTCCGGGAGCCAGTGGCACTGCTTCAGATGGGAAGGATGTGGGAAGAGAGGATGGATCTGGGACAGGCCCGGCTTGCACAGCACCCCAGCGGGAAAGATCCGGATTCAGCCCGGCCGCTGTCTCTTCCCTGCACTCCATTCCCAGGGCCGGGATCCAGAAGAGAATCCCCTTCATTGTAATCTCCTTCCGAGAAGCTCTTGTGTACTGTTCTTGGCCGGGCCTCGGGAGACGTCACGGTCGCCCTGGGCCACGCAGGCCTGGCGCTGGCGCCGTCCCAGGGGTCTGTAAATCTGCCTGCTTCTGTCAGAGGCTGTGCAAGGGGGGAGCCGCACGAGAGAAGTGTCCTCCGTAAATCAGAAGCGTAAACAGCTGTTCTCCGCGAGAAAAGTGACAGGTGGTGACAGTGACGTGGTCACAGTTCCCGGGGTCAGGAAAGCCGTGCTACCCCGTAAGCCCAAGATGCAAACAGAGGGGAAAAAAGGGCGGGGGGAATGGCACCCCATGCTCACAGTACAGAATGCAGCTTGGCTACCTTTCTTCCAGCAGCTGGCCCATCCTACAATTAAACTTTACAGAAGCCTTTCTCTGCAAAAGCAATCTCTGCAGGAGACTTCTGTTAAAAAAAATCCAGTTAAATTTAAAGAAGGCTTGCCTCAAAAGTTTCCACCAGTCTGGGATCCTTTGGAAATGATAAGACGTTATCTCCCAGCAGTCCCAAGCCCTGGCCATGCTGGTTGGGGCTGATGGGAGCTCTAGTCTAAAACTTCCGGAGGGTACCACATTTGCAGAAGTCTGCTTAATAGAAGACCCTCTCCCACGCAGTGGAACGGCTTGGATTTCTTACCCGGAGAAGCTGCAATTTAAAATACCTTCCGCAGTATTTGCTCTCTGAATTGGGAGATCCTGAGACGGACAGGCCCCGCTGTTTCCAGTCCGACTTGGTTTCTCGTGCCTCGATTCACCAGTCCATTGTGATCCGTCTCTCTGCCAATCTGCAAGTTATTATTAAAGTCAAAACACATTTAAAAGCTTAACAGCCGATGTTTGCACGCATGATGTCCTAGAACACACATTTTGGAAGGTTCTAGTTGACTTCTTGAGCTGAGAATTGTTTAACCCCTGGAGTCGAAGGTGAGCAGAGCAAGCTGGTCCGTTGACGGGGTGAAGATGAAACTTCGGCACTGGCAATCCGAAACTAATCATTATAAGCAAATAGAATATGCTGATAGACAGAGGAATTTAAAAAAAGAACATTAACGAAAATCAGCAGTGGCGAGAGTGTGTGTGTGCTTGCACCTTTTAGGTACAGCGATATGAATTTGCACAATGCCTTCAGCTCGCAGGACCCAGAATTGCTTGGTGCAGAAAGTGGAGCCCTGAAGGTCAGAAGCAGGCAGAAATCCTGGCGTCGTTCATCCGCAAAGCTGCTGGCTGCTTGGCCGCTTTGCACTCTTTTACTTCCATGCGGTGGTTCCAGAGGTTCCCTGTGAGGCAGCCATTTCAAGTCGTGTCAGGAATCTTCTTGCTAACCAGTTCCAGATGCGTCTCTCTTTCCGATTTCAGCCTCCACGCGCTGTCATTCAGCGGCCCGAGGAGGCTGACCGGGGTCTCTGCGGACTCGTGCGCCTGCCAAGAGGCCTGACGGGAGACTCTGGATCGCTTATCCAGAAGAGCGAACGAACGGCTTCCAAAGAAAGTGGTTTAACGGGAGCCCCCGAACCCCCTTCCCTGGCCTGGAGCGAGGGTGCACTGGGCAGCCAGACAGTGTAAAGCGTGCCTCTAGGCGTATGCAGAGTGGCCAGCTTAAGTGTGGGAGGCCAAGACGCCCACGCAAGGGAGCAGAGTTGGCTTAGTGCGTTTTCAGGAAGCAAAAGTGGGGTGAGGGTGCAGGTGGGAATTTGAGAGTCTCCATCAGGGCCGGGGAATGCGCCCCTCCAGGTGTGGCCGGACTACACCTTCCAGCATCCCTGACCAGTGGCTACCCTGGCTGGGGCCAATGGGAGTGGTAGGCCAAAGCAAGAGGATGCCCCCAGTGACCCTCCTTATCCGAAGGGGTAGGATCGCTCTGATCCCAGGTGCCGATCTCATCCACACGGTGTAAAATTAGCCACTGATATTGGAGGCAGAGGGCTCCAGTGGATCCCCCCCCACACATTTTTCCCCATGCCGCCCCTGCAAGACCCCTGCTCCGCAACGCCTCTCCTTAGCACTCTCTGTTCTCCTCACAGCAGCCCTGCGAGGTAGACTAGCCAGAGAGCTTGGCCGGCTGCCCCACCTCAGCCTCCCCACTGAGCGGAGGCTTCTCTCGATCCCCGGCCTCTGTCTGAACGAGGAAAGGCATTTTTATTTATTTTTATTTTATTTATTAAAACATTTTTATGCCGCCCCATTCGCTGAAGCCTCGGGGCGGCTTACAACAATAAATTTTCATTGTCCTTCTTACCGCCTTTGT
This sequence comes from Varanus komodoensis, assembly GCF_004798865.1. Classification (NCBI taxonomy): domain Eukaryota; kingdom Metazoa; phylum Chordata; class Lepidosauria; order Squamata; family Varanidae; genus Varanus; species Varanus komodoensis. The sequence goes on along the minus strand of NW_025336157.1, from coordinate 3,669,181 downwards.
TTACTTTCCCTTGCTGTGCTTGCTTCAGGTTTCCCCTTTTCGATTGCATTTGAATTACCGATATGCAATAATAATTAAACTAAAATAGCTGAGAAGGGGGATGGCAGCTTGATTCCCGCCCGATCCGAGTCCGGCCGTGCAGCCCCCCCCCACCGCAGTGCCGTCTCCTCGGCTCCCACGCCCCCATTTATTTTTATTTTTTACAAGCTCTGGAAGCAACGCAGAGGGAGAAAACTTCAAGCACGGGGTTAGGGAGGGGAAGATGTCTGAACTCCCAGGTCTGTGTGCGCCAACAGCAAATGCCGCATCCAAGCTCCTGGAACGGTTGCCAAGAGCAAAAGGAGCAGGCAAGAGAGGCCAGCTTCAAACTCTGCTTTCCAGCATCCTCCACTGAGCTCCGCCGAGCGACCGTTCCGGCACACTGAGCAGCGTGTCCCTGAGCATACGCAGAGTACCTTTGCCCCAACGAGAAGGGCACGGCTATTTTTAAAAGCCGGACATTTCTCCTCCCAGGTCCTCCTGCCATTTAAGATTTTTGTGGGCTGGAGCGTTGCCCCGCGTGCTGCCTCCGTCCCGGCCTTGCCCGCAGTCCTGCTCCGCCGAGCTGCTCTCCGACCTCAGCGTGCCTCTGGATGGTGCCCCCAGCGTTGACCTCGCCTGGCCTTGCTGGAATTTGACCTCAGTTTTGGGACTCTGCCTTGTCCCTGGCCTGGGTGCAGCGAGCGGGGCTGATAGAGTCTTTGTCCTGTGTGACCTGAAGATTTCCCCAGCTTGCCGTCCTTCCAGACAGACTGGCATTATCTTACTATTACGGCCGCGCATTCTTACCCACCTTATTTATTTTATTTATTAATTTATTAAAACATTTATTAAAACATTTCCTCTTGCAAGGACGCCAAGGAGGCTCATATTTTATCCTTGCAACAACCCCCCTGTGAGGGTGTTGGATGGAACTGCCACACTACAAGTCCCATCACCCCCGCAGCCTGCAGACCCTACGGAGAGCCAGTGTGGTGTCATGGTTAAGAGCACGGGACTGGGACTCGGGAGATCCGGGTTCGAGTCTCCGCTCGGCCATGCGGCCAACTGGGTGACTTTGGGCCAGCCAGACTCTCAGCCCGACCTACCTCACAGGGTTGTTGTTCTGGGGATAAGACTTAGAGCGGCAGGAGGAGAATGACCTAATCTGCTTCGTAAGGAAAAAAATGGGCTATAAATCTAATAAATAAAAAATAAACAGACACGCCGGTTTGGGGAAAGCCAGTGTCCCGTTTTATTGTTCTTTGTTTCGTTATACACAATTCGCTTCTGTTAACAGAAATGAGGAGCAGAAATATCCAGAGAAATGTATTCCACTTCAGACTGGATTCTTTCCTTGCGAGGAGGGCGACATAACAGCACAGGCCAACCCGCCATTTTCAGAGCAAAAAAAACGGTATGAATAATAGGATGAAATTTCAACATAGGTAGAGTTTTAGGGTCAGACTTTCCCTCCCACCCACCACCTGGCAAATTATAGTCAGCAATAAAAGAGTAACTGAAAGAACAGCCTTGTAGTGATGCAAAAAAAGCAACTGTTCTAATTGAAAATGTCTGAAATTGAATTTGGGGGATATTAAGCTCAAGTTCTTCTAATCCATGCATCCTTCCTAGGCATGCAGATGTGACGGAACGCAAAGGACCCTCCTTTTCCAGCAGGAACCAACCCTGGGAAGGAGTGTCTCCCCTGCCCTCGAGAGGGAGGGCTGGTACCAAAGTCTGGCAAGTTTGGGCACCTGCCAACTGCTCAAAAGGCCCCCCTGGACTTGCGTCTCATCTTCCCCAGCCTCCTGCTCTGGCTAGCCAGATGCTCCTCTCCCTGCCAAGGAAAGCAAGCGGTAGCCACGATGAGGAAGAGGAAGAGGAGCCAGAGCTGCTGGAGGTGAGAAGGTCGGCCCACCGAGGGAGGGGGCCGTTGTGGCTGCCTCGCCCGAGGGCCCTACAAGATCTGGAGCCGAGACGGTCAGATGGTCTCACCGCTAGGAGAAGCGGAGCGAGCGTTAGAACATGCTTTTGCAGCGAAGCGTGTGTGCCGGAGGGCGGCTTCGTTTGGTTTGGTTCGGTTTTCCTTCTCTCGCTGCTCGTGTGGTGAATGGTTATAATGGAGCACAGCTGCGGGGGTCTTGACATGCGCTCCCCCTCTGGAGTTTTGGTCATGATCCTGGGATCCAAGCACAGGCACTCTTTACGGCCAGGATCCTAATCCACATTCGTTGGGGAACATGAGGGTACTTCAGCCCGAAGAGGCGTGGGCAAGGTCCTGCTCCAAGCGGGCTGGTTCGAACTCGGAGGGGGCCCTTCTCTCAGGGGCTGCAAACAGGGGGATGAGCTGTCGCATTGCCTTTAAAGAGAACTTGTCTGGCTGTCGGTGGGTTCCAGCTGGTCCGGCAGGTTTGGGGTGCACTAGAATAGCCTACCAGTTCTTTGCTGGAAACAAAGAGTTGCTTTTGAGAGGGCTGAAACGAAATTTGAATGGGGCATCTCTGCTTACAGGCAGGCACCCAACTTTTATACAGCCAACACTGCTGGTCAAACAGAACGTGCAGGATTTGGGGCTGGCTCCGAAAACGTGCTAGTCCTCTTTAACCAGAGGAGGAGGTGAATATGTGGAGTCTTCTAAATAGGCCTACAAAAGCCATTGGCTTGCTGGAGTCATCTAGGCCGAGCGTGTGTCAAACAGTCCTCTGGTACAAGTCCAATTTAAAAGAACCCAGAGAAGGAAGAACCGGACAGGGGCCTCGAAGTTGTCCGGCTACAATTAGCACCACTCCAACAGCCTCGCAGGATCTGGCTGCCATCTTATTTATTAGACTTTTATCCGATGCCCTTCTACAGTAAGGCTCCCTGCTAGTTGGAGATGCAAAGCATCACTCTGTCCATTATAACAATTATTTCTAAATCGGCCTGTGCAAATGTCATGCACGTATACAGCCTTTCTTGGAGAAGCGGTTCCTGCTTTTTGGCAACATGTACACTGACACTTTCCTTCGGTCCTTGCTCTGCCAGCCCACTCGGTCGCCCCTTGTGCTACCTGGTCACCCGTGGCAACCAGGTGAGTGTGTGAGCACAAGAAGGAATTGAGTAGCCGAGATCGAAGCAGCGATCCAGCTTTGATCCTCCACAGGGAGGCAAAGGGATGCCTCTATCATTTGCTGAACTATTTCCCATAGCACAAGTTTTGCAGACTAAGATCTTTTTCCTTTTTGGGTTTGCCCTTTCAAGAAGGAGCAAGGTTCAGGCTCCCTTTGCTCCCCGCTTCCCCGCTGTGAGTGGAGGGCTACTTTTATGTCTGCAGACTCATCATTTCCCAGGTCTCCTGCTGTTGATTGATTCAGGCACGCATGGGGCGGGGTGGGGGGGATCCCAGCCACGTCTGTGTGTCTGCGCCCAGATGGAGACTGGGAAATCTGCCACCGAGTCCTGGCTCTCCCCCCATCACCCCCGAGGGAGAGCTGGCATGCCATCTGCGTGGGTGCCGAAGGCTGTCGGCAGCGGACCAGCCTCCCCCAAGGAACACGACAACCGGCATGTCGCCGTTTTGGTGGCTGTTTCCAAGCTGGGGCTGAAAAGTTGGAAAGGCAAGGGCTCATCCGGAGAGCCCCCGGCCAGGTGCCCAGGCAGGGCCCCACAATGATGCTCTCATGGCAGCCAGGAGCGGGTCCAGGGATCCCAAGAGCAAGAAGGGGGTGGGAACGAGACAGAAGGGGTGGCAGAGAGACACGGGGCGGCAGGAAGGGAAGAAAGAGGGGGTGCTCCCCGCTTTCGTCCCGCACTGGCATGCAGACCCCGATGGAACGCTCCCCGAGGCGTTTATGACTGATTCGTACTTATGTGCTGCTTAAGATAGCAAAGCCTGTAAGGACGGTGGCCACGGGCAAGACAAGCGCTCCCCTCTCTGCCGCCGGGAATAAACCCAGCCGGGAAGCCCCACTTGCCCTGCTCTGCCTGCGTGGGCCACCGAGCTGTGCTTTCCGGCCACCACCAGAGCACACCCCGAGCCCAGCCGAGCCGCAACTTGCGACACCTTCCGTGGCGAACCCGCATTTCACACACCGCCATCCTGTCCCCTTGCCCAACCGCCTCCTCCATGGGAGAACCTTCTGCTTTCGCCGGCCGCGCCGCATGCGTTGCGACCGCTTAGCTTCCTCTCGACCGATCTGGGCAGAGGGGTGCCGTCCGAGGGGATCGCAGCTCGGTCTACGAAATGGCTGAGTCACACCCCGCGAGTGCCGAAATCGGGCGACCAGGCAACGCCAGCAAATTCTGCATTTACACCAGCGCGAATTCGGCTGCATTACTGATTTCCTGAAACGGAGAGCTGAACGCACCTTATAAGGACATGTGTGCCACCGTCTCCATCGCTCTGTGGCAACCCTTTGGACAAAGCATCCCTCGCAGATATTTATCTAACCTACTTCTGTTGAAAAACGGGGAACCCGCAATGACCCCCTGGCTTAATGAATTCCATCCCGACTCCAACAGACACGCTTAGAACATGGAGACAGATGTTTGTTCCTCAATCCACACACGCCCTTCTTTTGTTTGCTGTGCAGCTGAAGTCTTGCAATTGGTAAACGCAGCACAGAAGTCTGCAAAAAGGTTGCAGGACAGTGGAGAACTTGGGTTTTGGGGGTGGCGAGAGGCGGATTTTGACCAGGGCCGCATTAATGAGCAGGTTAGAAGTCCGGCCTGCAGCCAGGGACTCTTGCAATACAACCCAGGTGTAGTTGGGGTCACCTTTCGCTAAATATTTACTTCCCCATTCCCCAAATTTTGTTTCCCAGGCACACCTGTTGCATTAGGAGACAAAATGACATGTTACTGAAGTGCGTGCTCTGATTTGTGGAACAAGAACGGCGTTTTTTTAATGGCTCAGCTAACATCCCCAGCAATTCTCAGGTGGGTTGTAGGGGCAACGGTTTGAGAGTAGCTGGGTCAAAGGGGGAATCCAGAACATACGACACTCAGCGTTTCGAATACTGGTTTATTGGACGGGCAGAAGTTCTGGGTTTTAAAAGGCGAATTGAATGGGACAAGGGCAATTTTGCTTTAAGGATGTCCAAGGTTGGACTAAACTCTTATGCATGTGCTATGCAAGCCACTGGACCTCATGGCCTCCTTGGCTCCTTCCAACTTTACTATTCGATGGTTCTGTTTTGCCTGCACGGTCCAGCACTGTCTGATCCAGGTGGCCACACCCCCTCCCTCTGGCCACACCCCCTTCCCTGACAGCCAATCGTTTGGCAGCTTCCTGACTGCCGTGCTTTCCCCCTCGCTCCCAAAGGTTCAAATGCTTCTCCAAAGGGTGTTTGGAGTTCCTTTCCCCCTTCGCCCCTGCCCAGCATCGCAATGCAGCCCCCGAGGGCGTCTCCAGAGTGGGATGCGGCCCTCGGGGGGGGGGAGGCTCCACACCCCCCTTTGCCCCGCCTGGCATCACCCCTCAGTGCCTCAGAGGGACCAGGAACTTGTACCTGGGACCGCGGGGGTCGAAACCAGCGCCTTCGGCGTGCCTCGCGTCACGTGCCCTTGGAGCCCAGATGCAGCCGCACCCCAAACGGGGAGCTGCCCTGGGCCCTTCACGAGCCAGCTGCCTCCCCCCCGAGCCACGACCGTCTCAGGAGCAGCCCCGGCTCTGCTGCCCGGGCCGAGAGGCTTGCTGCCCCCGCCACTGCCAGAGACGGACTGAGAGCCCCTTTGTCCGCAAGCGCCTTGCGCTGGTGCTGCTTGAGAGCTGACCCCGGGCCGGCACTGAAGCCTTTTGTTGCGCGATTTCATCACCGCCTTTGTTTCCCTCCTGAGATGCCCGAGGCTTGTTTTTCATGTCCTGAGCCCTCTTGTCCGGGCGGGCGATGTCTCCTCTAGACACGTCCGCCGCTGCGCCACTTTACCTCTGGGTGGAGGTCCGTGTCCCCCACCGGCAGGCGGAGAGGCGAGGGCTGGGCCGAGGGCAAAGCGAAGGGTGCGGGAGGGCCACCCGGACCCCTGGAAGTTCTCCAGCCCCGGACTGGAAAGATCAAGGCCGCTGGTTTTTGTGAGCAGAGAGCGGCCATCTGTTTGAAGAGCTGTCGAAAGACAGTGCATCCCCACGGCAGCAAAACACATGCCAGTGTGTTCCCCTCCTCTGGCTCTGAATGGCTCCTTTCCCGCTGAGGCGCACGCGGCTCCCTTCCTTCCTTAGCTCTAAGCAGGTGGCTTTGCGTGGGTTCCCTTAGCGCTTTCCCTCCCTTTCTCTGTTGCTTTCCCTGTGTCGAATTTTAGACTGGACGCTCCTTGGGGCAGAGGCCTTCATCCTCTTGTGCTCTGTAAAAGACACTGACGAAACTCGGAAATGCAAGTTCGGCAAAAGGCGTTCGGCCCGTGCAGAGATGCCTCGGTTCCACAGCACTTTGCAGTGTATGATGATAGATTGAGAGGGGCGGTGGGGAGGGGTGGGGAAGAACGATTCCCTGAACATGGGTGATGCTCTTGCTCTTGTTTACAAATTTTGAACATTTTTTCAACCCCACTTAAGAGGGCCACCTCCTCAGCATAATCAATACCGGCTTCCAACGCCCTGAAATATTTCCTATCCATTGCTCTCGTTCTGATTAATGGTGTGTATTTTTTGTCTACACCCTTGTGGCTTTTCCTCTCTCTCTTCTCTGTGTTATGGAAACAGAAGGATTAAGAAAAAAAATCTATAGGAAGGTCTGGCCAACTTTGGGGAGGGGGGGAAAGAAACAAAAAACCAAAAACCTAAAAGCATCTCAGTCTGGGAAAGCGAGCCAAACATTGCATCTCTTTCTAAGAACATACCGAGCCGTTACTTCCAAGCTGTTCCCAGAGTCAGTCTGGGAGTTCTGCCTCAAGTGACACCATTGTTTGGGGTTTTCTGGACACCTCAGCTGCCACCACGCGGAAAACCCTCCTTTTCTGCTTTTAAGAAAAGGAGGCACAGAGGCTGAGGCCAGTCCCGAGCACGGCTTCAGCAACACCCAAACGTTGTACGCTTTACCAAGGGGGGCCAGAAGGCAGGGCCAGACTGGCTTGTCGGCGATCCCAATTTGTTCCTCTCAATTTTCCTGGGGGGCTGCCTTCTTCCATTCGCCATGCCCCCTTTCCCCGATCCCAGTTGTTCGGTGGTTCCCTGAGCTCCGTGCCATTCCAGAAGGGCACTGGGAAAATGGGAGGGGGACTCGCAACCCCCGTGGGAATGAGGAGCCACAATTCCATACCTCTCCTAAGGGATCGTAGCCACGCAGCACCTGAAAACCCCGGCGGACCCACGGCCCATGCCCCCCGCCCCCCGTTGGGCTGTTCTCCGTGGCCTTCGCCCACCCAGTCCACCTGGAAGGAAGCGGTGACTCCTATGCCTTCCCTCCGATTCCTGCCGGGATATGACAAGGCCCTCGCTCTTAATTATTCCACTCTGGGAATTCACTCCCAGAAACTTGTGGGCTGCCGCCGCTCCTCATCCTCCCAACCCTCCCAAGGCACACCTTTTGCTGTAAGCCATTGGCCCAAACCCCTCCTCTTCATCCTGTGCCAGAATGGAAGCGTTTCCCTGGCACATCCGGCTCCGTTTCTGGTATGACGGAGACTCGTGCTGAGGATTATTAAGCCGAAATGGCACCGCCCAGACACGACGGGGAGCTTTCGATGGGCTTGGGGGAATCCCAGGTTTGCAGAAGTGTGGAAAAAAATAATCTTTGGGAAGGGGAGCCCCAAAGCAGGCCTGAGCGTGCTCGGTGCTGACTCTTTCAGGGTGGGAAGGGAGACGAAACCGGATGCAGGGAAAGGGAAGGGGCTGGGATGGGGGGGCTGGAAAGGGGCACAGCTCATGGCCTGGCGGGACAGAGCGGTGCTTGGGACACAGCACAGTGACACTCCTCCGGGGCGGCCAGTTTTGTGTGGCCTCACACAGCCTTGCCGGCCTCCTCTGAGTCATGCCTTTCTAAGGCGTTAAAAAGGTAACAGCCGCAGCGTCTGTGTCTGCCATCCGGATGGGAAACGGGTGGAAATGAGGCCATGTTCCCAAAGTGGATGGGGAGCATTTCCTTTCACAGCTGCCTGGGCCATCTGCCCCCCACCCGGCCGGCTCCTGTCTCCCCGTCCATGAGTCCAACGCCCAGTGGAAACGAGCGTGAATCGCTCTTCCAGGTCGGTTTCCCCTGCCCGGCTTCTGCTCCAAATATAGGTCAATGAAGATGAGAAATTGTGCCTTTCTGGCCGCAGCACAACCCCCCAGAGGACACGGAGCGGGAACCGCTCGGTGTGAGATCGTGTGTCACCGCAAATGTCCAAACCACACCTATAACAAAAGGGTTTGGGGACTAATACGCTCCAGCATGCCAGTCTGACGGGGCTAAAAAAAGGGCTCGTTGCCGGGAGGCTCCAGCAAACACTGTGATGCCACCGTACACTCACAACTTCCGAGCGGCAGAGTGACAGACGCGCCACTTAATTGGTTTTCTTAAAGTAAAAGCCTCGCATGTTTCTAGTCCCTATGCCCACTGAAAAACATCAAGTGTACGAAGCAAGATATATTGGGTGCAATGTTTAGATGTGTGTTAGATATGGGGAATGCTGGCAAGGCCCTCTCTCTTGAAACATATATAGGACTGTACCGCTGATGCTATAAGCCCTTCTTCCTGAAGTCTGGGTTTCTTAGCTAGCGAGGAGAGGGGACTTTGGGGAATAGAGCCAGCATATTATAGGATAGTGGTGCTTAGCTATTCGTATGCTTTTGAAAGCGGAATGAATATGTTTTTTTCAAATGACCCAGTTTCTTTGCCTTGATATTTGGCCGTGTGAAAGGTTATTGTATCAGCAGATGGAACATTTGATTCAGAAAGAGGTGGGCAGAGGATATTGAAAGGAAGAAAAGTCCTACCTTCCGAAATCTTGCTCTGTATGTTAAATTATACCCACTTTCTTAGTTTCTGAGATGCCAAGTGGTACCCCATTGGGAAAATGAAGGGATGTGTGTCTGTCTCCAGCTTAGAGGAGTGTCTTTTTCATCTGCTAGGAAGCCAAGCTGAGCATGGGGAGGAAGGGAAAAGACAGGGGGAAGAGGAATCGCTCCACCCCATGGCAGGAGCGGCAAGACGGGCCGAAGTGGCCACATGGACGTAAAGACCTTCAGAGAGAGAAAACAAGGCTTGGAAAGAGTGCGAATAAACTGGGGTAGAGGAGGGGAGACGGTGAAGAGGTGGGGAGGGTAGGAAAGAAGGGGGGCGACGCAGAAGCTTTTGAATCTGCCCTGTCGGAATCTGCCCTTTTGAACTCGCCTCTTCCAGTGCGGCTGTGGGGGCTTTGCCAAAGCCCTGGCGGTGCGGCCGAGGGATCTCCCCCTGCACGGGGGAGACGGCAAACCAGCGGTGTCTGAATCGCAGCCGAGCAGAGGGGAGAGGCCCCGAGATGAGGTTAGAGGAGGACAAAGGAAAACAAAGGCACGGGAAAGAATCGTATAGAATTTGCCCATTGTATTAACTTGATATAGATCATGGCAAGAGACCAAGGACTGTGTGTTGTTTCTGAACGCAACACTTCGCCCGTTGTACTTATTATACTGAAATGTAAAAATAACTCTGCTGGGATCAGGCCAGGGGGGTCCAGATTCCACAAGCGGGACAGCATATAGGGGCACAAAACTGCCGGGGGGGCCGGTCTCCCCCCTTGGGCTCCTCAGAGGCCATGCATCTTCCTGCAGCTCCAAACTCTTTCCCCCACCCACAGATTTGGCATTAAGCTAAAATATGGGGGGGCTTCCCCCCCCCCACTGCCCACCAGAGGTGGCCCCTGAGAGTACCTCCAAAATGCAATTTGGCTTTCGAGCAGAAAAAGGTTCTGTGCCCCGGCCTTCAGTCTAGCACCCCTTCCTTGTGTCCTCTGCCAGTTTCTGACCTCCAGAGGTAGCCTGTCCTTGAACAAGGAGGTTCTATTCAGCATTAAGAGCCTGTTAAGCAGAAGGATTTATCCCTGCCCCTATTAATGTGGAAGAGCCAAGTTTTAGCATTATGAGAAAAAAAGATCTTCATCTCCTTGTCAGAGGTGCAGAACCCTCTTTAGTCTCAGAGTCAAATCCTAATTTGAAAAAAATCCCGGGGAGGGGGCGGGAGGGTCATGCCCCATCCGTCAGTGCAACTAAGGGCAAACAAGCCATGATTCTCGCATATTTTCAGCCTACTCAGAGGTGTAGAAGCAAGCAGGAGAGAATCACTCAGCAGCGGCCTCCCCAAACCCTGCCCCTTGCCTAGCAGGGAGACGCTTTTATCTCCAGGTACCAGCTGATCTGAGATAAGAGCTCATCTGCCGGAGGGGGGCACAGATCCGAGGGAAGACGCCAACGGCCCCGGGGAGCAATCTTCCTCCGATTTTCCCACTAGCCTGAAGTTTGCTGGGCCTGACCTACATCATTCTAGTCTTCTCAACTTCTCCACTGCCCTCCAATGGAAGAAAGGAAGCAGTCCGATGCAGCAACAGCACATTGGTGCAACCACAAAGTAAGAAAGAAGAGCGGAAATTCGGGAAAGAGAGCAAGTCGGTTGCTACAAGCTGAGGAATACATAGTTAGTGTCTGGCTGCCAAGAAACGAGCGAGATTTCTCTCTGGAACCCAGCCAGACTTTTCTTCTCTCTCGAAAGCACTGTTTTCCAAGAGCTTATTCCCGGTGTGGCTCACTCAGCCAGGCCCATGTGCATCTTGGCAGGTCTCTCAGCTTTTCCAAGGAGGCCCAGGGGACTGTGGGAAAGGAGGGCTTCTTATTCCCAGAAGATCCCTCTGGGCCTGGGAAAGGCACAGTGACATAAAATGGAAAGCCCTGACCGAGTGAACCGAGAGCCCAGGACAGAACGAGCCATCCGTGCTCCGATCTGCGGCAGCATCTGGGAAGAATCAGTGTCATGACTACACGGCTGGCTTTCCCAGAGGTCAGCCAGGTCGCCTTGGAGGAAAGTCAGGGCCCCGACTTACACTTCATACACCCCCCCAGAAGTGCATCATTCATAAAAGAGGGCAAAGTTTGAATCATGTTTCTGCATGCCAAGTGAGATCAAGCGATGCCCACTGAGAAACCGAGGCAATGGCCTAGCTAGAGAGGCAAGCCCCGGGAGAAGTCTGCTATCCAGCTGCACCATTTCTTGGAAAGGAGGGGCATAAACTGGGCCCAAAAAGCCCCCCGAGGCAATGGGCCTCTGCTTGCCCTGAGTGGAGCATGGAAAGCTCCTTCAACTAAGAGAAGTCCTCGAATAACTAAGGAGTCCACTGTGACAGCCACGGAAGGGGAGAGTTGGCAGGGGCTGTGCAGGCCGCCAGGTCCACCCGCTGCTGTTGCGGGACCCCAGCCTGCGCCATCCCGCGCAGATGGCTGTCGAGGTGCCTTCTTGAATGTCTCCAGTGTGGGAATACGTTACCTGCCATATTGCCAGGGGGGCAGGTCTAGTGGGTGGATACAGGACTCGGGAAAGCCTTTGTGCTCAGGCAACGGACGACGGTCCGTGTCAGGAACTTTGCCAGCCTCGGGTTCCATGAAGGCTGGCTTTGGGGGGACTGGGGCACACTGCCCAACGGTTTGGCCAATTTGGGCCATTTCTAACCGGTGGGATGTCAACCTATGCACGATCCAGCAGGGCTGGGCAAAAAGTCAGTCTCCAGAGGTTGTGAACTTCCCTTCCCGGTGTCCCTGAACACGGGCCGTGGTGGCAGGGCCTGCTGGAAGTCGATATCCAAAACATCTGGAGACGAATGTTTGGCCCACACTCAAGCTGGGTTGGTTCAGCGGTTCCTCCCTCCCTCCCATCTGCACGCTCCCCCACTAGCCCTCCTATCAAGAAAGCATGGAATGAGACTGGTTTCTCTCCAAGGCCAGGGGGTGAGTCCTCCGCTGCCCCACAGGGAGCTATTCCCAGAGTCACCTGTGGGGAGAACGTCGCTACCGTTGAGCGGGATCAGGGACAGATTACCTGGGAGGCAGTGATGCGCAGCCATGGCAACGGACTGCACCCCTTTGCTGCGGACGGGTGTCGCTGGCTTCAGAAGGGGGCAGCACTGTCCTACGCAAGCCGGCTGAGGAGGATTTGGTGGAACTGGGTGGACAGGATTGGGGCTTTGCTGTGCTAATCAGTGGGCCTTTTCAGGCAGAAATCCCATTGCATTTAATAGGCTTCCGCTGATATAGAAATGCACAGCATTGCCTTGTGACTGGGAAGCACAGGAAACAACCCACTGGACACTGGGCTTCCTTTCTCGGAGTTTAGGCTGACGGTCCGCTTCCTGCGATATCTTTTGTGGGCAATTTGAGTTCCGTGTGGCGATACGGCAGGTTCAGGCGACTTAGGGGCTGAATCGGGGTGGTTCGTTGACCCTCATGGTTAGGCGCGGCTGGGTTCCGACAGCACGATCGATAACCCAGCTTTCAGCACCCACCCGCGCCCAACCCGTTTCCAACCCTTGGGGTGGGTCATCGCCTTATCTGAATGCAGCCGGTTGAGTTCGGCAAATAATTGGTACTGTAAAGCGAACTCAGAGCTTGGCGGATGGCGGCAGAACAGCTGAAGGAAACGCACAAGAAGTTCTGGCATTATCTTTTTAAAAAAGAAGAAAGCAAGCGAAATGCTGTGTCAGTTGATTCATAGCCTCTGGCTGAATCATTATTTCTCAACTTAGCCTCCCCTCTTTCCCTTTCATAGAAGAATAAAAAACCAAACAACCCCCCCCCCAAACCGTAATAGCTCATTAAACAAAAAACAAAAAAACTGCTGGCTTACGTCTCCATGTGCATCAGCAAAATTTGGAGGCGGGGGAAGTTGCGATTAAAAAAAAAAAAAACACCCTTTTCTCAGTTCAGCCAATCCTGAGAGCCAGATGCAGCTGTTATAAGCACTGCACGTCGAGTCGCTTGCCACAGCAGAGGACTAATATATACACAGAGGCGAGCAGACACACAAAACAGCTGCATGCACACACAGCACAGAATTCTCTCTCTCTGTTGCAGAAAGTTTCTGAGAATTATTATGCAGAAGACTGAAAGACACGTGTGAAATTGCAGGGGCTTGGCTCCTTCTCCTATTTCCAAGGTCTTTTTTTTCTTCATTTAAACTCCTTTATTGAAGAGAAGCAGAGCTTGCTTAAAATATCAGTATTATTTCTTTCTAAATTTTGAAACGGGAAGAAAAAAGGTAGTGGTTAGAGGGGAGAACACTACACTGTCTTGCCGCACGGACTTTTGGAAGACGCTGGCCATTTTTTGCAGCGTGAGCGTGGAAAAGAAGACAAAAGTCCATTGGAGGAAAGACTTGGCAGCAACAAAGCGGGGAAGGAAAAGAAAGATATTCTGGAAAGAAACGATTGCTAGCTAAAATAGAACGCGAACAATCGAAGAAGTAACTTCAGCCCGAGTGTGCAAGGCGGCAGACTCTGCTTTTCCAGGTCTATAAAAGCCCCCCAAAGCTAGGGTGCCCCACAGATCAAGAGGGATCCCTTATTTTTGCGATTCCCAGGAGCTGCTCCTCAAGGGCGCCTCTTGCCTCAGAAACACCCCTAGGAAAAATGGAGGCCCCTCTAGATCCAAGCTCGTTTTCTAAAAGCATTTTGTTCCCGACGTTCCTCCTCTTGCTCGCCTCTGGCTGCCCCCTGATCCGGGCTGCGCATGAGCATTTTGGGGGGTACCAAGAAGAAATCATCTATCCGGAGAGGCTCAACATCACGCATCACCGTGCGGGCCAGGACAAGGACGGCACGTTTGATAACAGCCTCGGCACCGACGGGAGCCCCGAGGAGCGGCTCGCCTACCGCTTCCGGGTGTTTGGCGAAGAGCTGGTCCTCCACCTGGAGAAAGACCCCAGCTTCTTCACGGAGGGCTTGACCGTGCAGTACCTGGGCGGATCTGGGCAAGCAGTGGACGGCCTGACCGAGCAGGGGACGTACTTCACCGGCACGGTGAACTCCGACCCGGAATCGATCGTGGCCGTCAACTACAACGGGTCCTCTCTGCTGGGGGTGCTGCAGTTCCGTGGCGCCGAGTACCACGTCCAGCCCCTGGAAGGGGCAGCCCCAAACACGGCGGGAGGAGCCGGTGCCCACGTGGTGAGAAAGAAGATGCCGGAGAAAGCCGGCGGCCCGATGTGCGGAGTCGGATCCCACGTGCCAGAGAGCAGGCCGGCTGTGGGCGCGGAGCCTTTGGCCGGGGCGGGAGGATCTCCCAGGAGAGCCAAGGTAAGGCGGGAGCCTCCGGAGGCTTGTTTGGGTGGGAGGCAAGCCCCTCACCTGCACCGTTCCTCACACGCCGCCTGGGCTGCCCTCTGGGAGGGGAAGAAAAGCGCCACTGGTGCGTTCGGTCTCACACTGAGGTTGCCCTTGGCCAGGTGGTGGGGAGGGTCCCAGGATGCCCTCTTTCTCCGGGGAACCGGAAGCAGATGGTTTCGCAGGGGGCACTTCTCCTCCCTGGGTTCCCTTGCCACTGTTGGGGGAGGACTTGGAGGGCTTCCCATAATTTGAAGGAAAGGAATACACGTCGGCATCTTCCAAGGACTTCTCGTTCCGCGGCCAGGGAGGGCAAACGCGAGCAGGCAGCTCGGAGAGACCGAGCGGGGCCAGGGTGCCTGGCGGTGTAGAGCCGGTGGCTGTCCAGCGGTGCTAAAGTCGCCCTGGTGGCCCTTGGCCTTACCTGGCGACAGGTGAGACTTGCGGCCTTCTCTGGCTGCACTTTGCAACATGGAGCGTTCGCTAGAGCGGTTCCTCCTGGGCAGGATCCCGGAAAGCCACTGACCAGGCTTGTCGTTGCTGCGCCACACCCCACACTGAATCTCTCTGCTCAGGTGCCCCCAGACCCTCACGGAGAGCCCCCTTGCCCTCCGGCCCTCCTGCCAGCGGCATTCTCCGTGCTGGCCCGATACCGATTTAACCCACTCACGACCGCATAGGGGCAGACCGAGGGCTCCCTCGCCCCCGTGTGCGCTCGTTCCCACCTCGTTCCCTCGAGGCACTTTTGCGGCCGTGGAAGCGTCCTCCCTCCCTCTCGGGGCCAGGATGTGCCGCCTGTTTCCTTCTGGTCGCTCCCGGGGGCAAGTCTGCGAGATCACGGCAGAACAGACCGAGCCAGGGAAAGCCCAGCCCCAGGGCCACGATGCCGCGCCTTCCGCCGCCACCCCCGAGCCTCGGCCAGCCGCCCCTTGCCCCAGCTGCCGAGTTGGGAAAGCAGAAATGCAGAGGCACATGGGAAAGCAAGCAGCCCTGCTCGGCTGAAGGCCACCGGAAGGCCTTCCTCCCTTGGAACAGGGAAGGGGAGGGAAGGAAGGGAAGTGACATGGTCTTTGGGAAAAGGGCGGGTGGTGAGAGGAGGCTAGAAGTGGCACCGGAACAGGAGGGATCCTGGAGGGCACTGCAGACCCAGCTGCTTGGGAGTAAAGGGGAACCCAGAGGGGCACAGGGGGCGGATCTTTCCTTGGCACGGACTCCCCTGAAGATGCCTCGGCTGTGTGAGCGGGGCGGAGGGCAGGCTGCGCTCCCAGAGGCTGCTGCCGAGATTTCGCATGCACCTCTCCGATGGGTCACACCTCCCTGCAGGAAACGAGGCGCATGTGGCAGAGGGGCTGCCCCAGGCCGGGAAAGACCCGGCCCAGGGACCACCGAGGAAGAGGGCGCCCGAGCCGCTGCAGGCCAGACACCCAGCACCGGGCCTGGAAGGGGCTAGAGCTGCCTCTCTGCAGCAGGAAACCCCCGTCTCTTGCACCGTGTGGGGAAGCAGCCAGGCGCTGGTAGGCAGGAAATCAGGCCGAACCTGCCCCACTGCCCCGGGGCCGGGAGTTACTTGCACCGGCTTCACTGCTCCCAAGTCCACATCCCACCTATGCACACCCGTGCAGGTGGAAAGCCACCTGGGAGGGTCGGGCTGCTTCCAGAGAGGAGGCAGCTGGGAAGGAGGGGGAGAGAGAAGCGCCCAACCTCCCTGGAGGAAATCAGCCCCGGAGCCATTAGGGTAGGACTCAGGGGCACAGGCCTGGCCCCCCAGCCAGCGGGATGACACAGGTGGAAGCCCGCATGCCCGGTTTGGCTCGTCCTGTGCCAGAGCTACCATCGAAAGGCTAACGAGGGGCCCTTCCCTTAAGGCCACTTGGTTCAGAGTCTGACATGATCTAACTGCATCTCCAGAAAGAACGACAACCTGTCACAGAGGCTGGACTGGTAGCACTGTTAGGATCAGTTAGTGTGAGAAGAGCTTTACAAAGGCGGGTGAATTAGTCTATTGGTGGCTGCCAGCTCCGAATGCCAGATGGAACCTCCAAGGACAAGGGCAGTATACCGCCCAATGCCAGAAGCTGGGGGGCAGCAGTCGGGGGAGGCTGCTCTGCCCATGCCTGCTGCTGACCTTCCAGAGGCCTCAGTAGCTGTCCCCTGCTGGAAACAGGATACTAGGCTGGAGGGACACTGGAGAGCTTCTGAAGCCTCGAGCAGAGCTCTGCTCACTTCTGCTTCTCAACCCGCTGCAGGAGTTTTGCAGCAAACCTGAGGGCCCTGCTTCACAGCCAACATCTCAGGAGCTTTTGAGGGATGTTGTAAGTGCCTGCACAGAATGGGCCCGATGCCGTGGGCAGGGCCAGGTGGCTTGCTCTGCTCCGGGGTACTGCCCAAGATGACCTCCCCTGTCCTGACAACAGAGCCGGCTCTTCTGGACACATGGCCCGTCTGGCACCCACATCCCACCCGGACTCTTTCTCATGCTTCCTGTAGCATAGCTCCACAGAGCAACAGAAGCCGAACTCGGGTTCCTGCCCCAAAGGGCTTACTTTTTTTAAAAGGACAATTGCAACTTGAGCCAAGACTGGCCCCCTGCGCTCCAGTTTCAGGAAGAATGATAGGAAGGGACGTGTCTTTCCTGAGCGCTCCCCGAGCTGCTGATTTTAGAAGGCTGGTGGGAGGCCAAGACCTGATTAAAATTGGGGAAGTCGGGGGAAGTTTGTGGATTCCATTGAGAGGATCCCTGTCCTCCCCCCGCCTCCTCGTAATTTGAAAACTGGGTGGCATGTTCTTTCCCTGAGCATGTGCAGAAGAGAATGTGTCTGTGCCACCGCAACACCCGCATTTAGACCTGGGGGAACAGGCTCCTTGCCTGGGTTAGTACGCCCCATTGAGACGGGGAGAGGGAGGGAGAGAGCAAAAGAGTGGATGTGGGTTTCCATCGTCATAATGTATGCATAATTTTAAAAAAATAGAATTATTTTGGAGTGGACAGCCCTGCCGGTGCAGCGTGCGGCCTCCGGAAGTTTAGGCACGCAACTCCCAGCAGCCTGGCCGTTGGCAGTGCTGTCTAGGACGGATGGGAGGAGAGTGTCAAGCTTTCTGCACGACCCCAAATGGCAGTCCTCTGCAAAGCAGAGGATGGCGGGCCACCCGGACGGGAGCTCCGGCAGCCCCTGGTGGCCTTTTGCCTCTCGCTGGCCACGGGGCGGGGAAGCCCCAGCCTGGCGCCTGCCCTCTCGCTGCACCGAAGGCTTTGGTGCTTGGCAGCTCCGTCCGAGCGACAAGCCCGGCCCCCAAAGCCCCCCCTCCCCTCCGTGCACAGGAATTCGGCGTGGCATGCGGCCAGAGCGAGCCACGCGGTCGGATGCAGCTCCTTAACCCTCTTGCTGCTCGCAGACATCCGGCCTCCGGGCACAAGCGCCACTGACCAGCAGCCTCCCCCTGGTCAAGCAGGGCCCGGAAGACGAATCGATGCAGCATCTGCAGATGGACCAATCTGTGCAGAACCTTCTCCCCACAACAGCAGCCTCCGCCATCTCTAGCTGGACAGGGCCGATGTTTCAGGCTGCAACTCCGATCGACCCCAGCCAGTAGATTCTCACTCAGAACTCCTAAGCGTCCAGGTTCGGCAGTTGCAGGGTCCATGGTGGAAGTTTCTGGAGAAGCCCACTGGTCTGCCGCCCCCTAATCCCCCCGCCTTCCTCTCTCCCCTGCAGAGGTTTGCTTCCATCCCGCGCTACGTGGAGACGCTGGTGGTGGCCGACAAGGAGATGGTGCGCTTCCACGGCGGAGGCCTCAAGCCGTACCTGCTCACCATCATGGCCGCCGCAGCCAAGTTCTTCCGCCACCCCAGCCTGAAGAACCCAGTCAACTTGGTCGTGACCAGGCTGGTGGTGATCGGAGAGGGCGAGGACGGCCTGCAGGTGTCGTCCAACGCCGCCGAGACACTGCGGAACTTCTGCACCTGGCAGAAGGGCCTCAACAAGCCCAGCGACAAGGATCCGGAGCACTTTGACACGGCCATTCTTTTCACCCGACAGGTAAGCGTCCCGCTGGTGGCCCCAGGCACATCTTCCTCAGTTTTGATGGCATTTCTGTCCTGCCTTTCTCCCCTCTGGTGGCGTATATATGACTCTTCCTCTCTGACTGTATCTTCACAACCCTGTGAGGCGGATTCAACTGCGAATCAGTGTCCTTAAGAAATGCCGAATTCTGCAACCTGTCTGCATCATGGGGACCTGGCATGTTAGTACCAAGTTGGAAGCTCTGGCTGGCTCCAGTTTCTCTTCCTTTTGGAGGAGAGAATGTCTTATGGAGTGATGCACTTATAGGACGCAACTGGGGGGTCTCTGCCTGCCTGCCTGCGAAATCCCCTTGCTTAAAGGGTGCTTCACCCAGACAAAAGGCCGCATGGAGACGCCAGTCCCTTCTTGAGTAGCTTGAACGCCAGTCCGCCCAGCCCTAGCACAAGAGCAGTGTCCACAGCATCCGTTTCTCTTCCGCTGGCAGGATCTTTGCGGGCGATCCAGCTGCGGCACTCTCGGCATGGCGGACGTCGGCACGGTCTGTGACCCGGCTCGCAGCTGCTCCATCGTGGAAGATGACGGCCTCCAGTCTGCCTTCACAGCAGCCCACGAACTTGGTAAGCGGGGTCTGGGTGGCCGGTCCGCCCCAGCATTCCTTCCAGGCCCTTCCTGCTGAGCAGGATCCGGCGACCAGGCTGTGGCATCTCCACGGGGCTCCTGAAAGTCGGATTGCGCTCTGGAGTGGCAAGCGTATAAATCGGGGATGCACCACAGTTCTGTACCGAGGGCCTTAGAGGGAGTGGGAGATGATAAATGTCCCCCTTGCCTCATTCCCCACGTGTAGGGCATGTCTTCAGCATGCTCCATGACGACGACAAACACTGCAAAGAGCTGAACCGCCACACCAACTCCCGTCACATGATGGCTTCTGTCATGTCCCCCGTGGACCCCGATGAGATGTGGTCGCCGTGCAGTGGCCGCTTCATCACCGATTTCCTGGACAATGGTCATGGTAAGAGCTTGCCGCCCCACCTGGATGCCCCTCCTCTGTTTGGCCGGAGCAAGCGTCTCCTCCTCAGCGCTCAGGTTCTTCTGCATGCCGCCCTCACGCACCGCCGGACGGTGGCGATGCTTCGCGGCGTCCCAAAAGGAGCGCCAGTGGCGCTGGGGAGGCCCGGGCAGTGTAGGGGAGCGCCAGGATGCGCAGAGAGGCCTTTGCCGGGCCAGACCTGAAGTCCACGTCGCTCCGGCCCCATGTTTTGTGACCGCCACACCCCCCCTTCCTCAGCGCTCTCTCGCCCCATGAGCATGATCCACCCTCGCCCTCCTCGTCTCCCATCACGGCTCCCAAGCCTGCCAGTGCAAGAGAAGCAAATCCAGCGGGTTCCTCTGGCAAGGCTGGAAAGACCGGGAAAGAAAGTGGCTAGGAAGGCAGGAGGAGAAATCACATTTGCAGAGCGAAGGGGCCAGGCTAGAAGCTGGGATGGGGGAAACCGTGAGCTAAGGAGCGGGGAGGGATAAGACGGCCCGGAGAGGAAGAAGAGGCAAAGGGATCGAAAGGAGGCAAAGAGCGAGGCTTGAAGCTGGGAAGGGGATAGACTGGCCTGACATTTCCCAAGAACTGTCTCAATTTTATTTTTGAAGGGGTCAGGGAGGGGAGAATGTTGTGGGTGCCGCACTAGGGCCCCCCCCCCCGATGTGCATCATGCTTGACAAAGAACGAGAAGCTGGAGCTTACCAGAGAAAAATGTGCAGGCTTCCAAGCTCTCCAGAACTCTTTGTCAGGCCAGGTTACTGGTGGTGGTGGTTTTAAATTGACAAAACTGGGAGCTTTTCCTGGACTTACGTAACCCCAAGGCTCCCCTTCCTTCCCTCTCCCTGCAGGTCTCTGCCTCCTGGACAAGCCGCACGAGCCCCTGAGCCTGCCGGCCGTCTTCCCCGGCAACAATTACGACGTGGACCAGCAGTGCCAGCTGAGCTTCGGGCCGGACTCCCGGCACTGCCCCAACATGCACCCGCCCTGCTCCTCGCTGTGGTGCACGGGCCGGATCAACGGGCAGTTCATGTGCCAGACCAAGTACTTCCCCTGGGCCGACGGCACGCGGTGCGGCGAGGGCAAGAGCTGCATGAGCGGGCAGTGCATGAGCAAGGTGGAGCTGAAGGCGTACGACGTGAGTCGCCCTGCTGGCAGGCGCTTGGGCTGGGAGGGTTCGCACCCCGTCGCCGGGGGCCAAATCCCCGTTCAGGGGAGTTCTTGGGGCGGCCCCCGCGAACCGAAGCATGTAGCTCGACGTCCCGCTGGGGGTGGGCAAGCCGGGCCCAGATACCAGCAATGCCAGCCTATGCTGGCCTAACCTCTTCTTGCCCGTCCGAGCCTCGGGAGAGGCGATTCAGCTTCCGGAGGGAGGGAAAACTGGGCAGGAGGCGGGACTCTTCCCAAAAGCCCAGCTGTTGTGAAAAGGGGATTAGTTATCTGGAGAACTGCAAGGAGCTGCATTAGGGCCCCGGGACCAGGGGGCTCAGGTCTCTGCAGTTGGGCCTGCGGCTCTCACCGCCCCACGGCACTGACTCTCGCTAAAAAGCAGATCGGGAAACCTGGCCAAAACCTCCGCCTGCTTCCGTTCGCCCGCCTGCGGTGCCGGGGAGAGGGCGCTGACCTGTCTCAGCATTACTAAGCGCTGGCCTTTGGCCATGCAGAGCCCGTCCTCACCCGGTTCTCTCCCGTCTTCCTGCTTCCAGATTCCGACCCATGGCGGCTGGGGCCGCTGGGGCCCGTGGGGCGAGTGCTCGCGCAGCTGCGGAGGGGGGGTGCAGTACTCCAGCCGGGAGTGCAACAAGCCCGTCCCACGGAACGGGGGCAAGTACTGCGAGGGGAAGCGCATCCAGTTCCGCTCGTGCCAGGTCCAGCAATGCCCTGACGGGAACGGTAAGATCACACTCCTACGACAGGCGTTGGCGTTCCCTGCCTTTCTACCCAAGAGGCATCCAAAGTAGAGCAAAAAAAAAAAAAAAAAACCCAGCTTAAATATACATTTAGTTTGACTCACAGAATGGCAGGCTTAAGTTTTCCGAGTACATTCAGCAAGAGTACAGTGCTGAAAAGCACGGGGTGGATGGGACACAGCAGGCCTCCCGATTCCTTTTCTGGCTGGACTAGCGAGGCGACAGGTGCCGGCTAGTGAAGCTGCTAGTGACCGGCCACCTGCTCACACCAAGCCTCTTACGCAAACTGAGCCGGTGCTTCGTTCGGCCTCTTGAACATATGCCTGGTTTGATACTGAGAGAAAAGGTTGCATTCAAGGACTGTTGTTTTATTCCATGAACACTAGCAGAATCCCCCATCCATCTGTGGGGCAAGAAGCATCTTGCGTTAAGTTATGAAAGTCAACTCTGCCTGAGTAGCAGTGGAGTCGTGGTTAGTTCTGGAACTGGGCAGAGCCAGGTTCAAAAGCCCCTGAAGCTCACTGGCAGATCTGGGGCCAGCCCCTACCTCTCAACCGAGCCCACCACGCAGGGGTGTTGTCGGGAAAAATGGAAGGGGAGAAAGAGAGAAAGCACAGCATAACAATCTGACAAATACATGGGGATTTCATTAGTTGTTTTTCGGCGCCAGGCCAAGACCTTTTTATTTAAACGTTATTTTAACTGTTGATTTTATTTATTGATTTTAAATCCGCTACCAGGATGTCTCCAGTATTTTATGTATTTTGTTTAGAAATATATTTATGTATGTATTGGAAGCCGCCCCGAGGCTTATGTGAATGGGGCGGCATACAAGCTGTCTAGATAGATAGATAGATAGATAGATAGATAGATAGATAGATATTGCAAATAAATAAATAAATATTGTAAATAAATAAATTTTGTTCCAGCCTTGACCTATCGTGAGCAGCAGTGTGCCGTGTACAACCACCGAACGGACATGTTCAAGGATTACCCGGCCCCGATGGACTGGGTGCCCCGGTACAGCGGTGTGGCCCAGCGCGACCAGTGCAAGCTGACCTGCCAGTCTCACGCCCTGGGCTATTACTACGTTCTGGAACCAAGGGTAAGGGGCTGCGCCGTGCCTTGGCAGACTGCGGGGCGGGATTCATTTGTGTTTTTGCTTATTATTTAATTCGTTTCTATACTGTGCAGTCGCCCGAGGCCGTCTCAGAACACAGGAGCAGATGGGGAGGTGGGCGGTCAGGGTGGGGCACGGGGGGAAATGAAGGCAGTCCAGAGCAAGAGGGGATGAGGAAGCGGGGGCTGGAGCGGAACGGGAGGCCCAGGAACCGCTGGGAGGCCAACCGACTGTCGTTCTGGTCCAGGTGGCTGACGGGACGCCCTGCTCCCCGGAGTCCACCTCGGTCTGCGTGCAGGGCCGCTGCATCCACGCTGGCTGCGACCGCGTCATCGGCTCCAAGAAGAAGTTCGACAAATGCATGGTGTGCGGCGGGGACAACTCGGCCTGCACCAAGGTCTACGGCTCCTTCGCCAAGCCCAGGTGAGCGACGCTTGCGCCGGCGGTGCAGGAACGGCAAGGATGCCTGGCGTGGCTCCCGGTGCAATCCAGGTCTTGCTTCCGGAAGCACGGCTAAGCGTGGAAATGATCCGCAACCCAAGGTGTGGCTTTTCCCGGGCGTTTTATTGCGGAGCGCAAGGAGGGGAGGGTTAATTCCTTCCTCCTGGACAACAGGCTCCTGAGAAATTTCCCCCAGGCGTGGCAGCTCCCCATGGTTTCCTACTGATTAATCGATTAAAAATCGATTAAATTGCAGTGTGAGGGTGAGGAGGTGGGGGGTTGCAGGAAGTGGGAAGAGCGGTTAACCCTTCCCTGTCCAGCTCTAATCCCCCTTGAATGGAATGGCAGTTAGGCTAAGAAAGCAAGCTCAGGTCTCCAGGGAATAGATTGCAAGCCCCGAAAAATAGCTTCGCCCACTACTGGAATAGGGCCCCCTGAGAGCTGCTCTGCGGCCCTCAGACTGGAAGAGGTCCTGCACCCCGACTTGGGAGTCCTCGCATGCAGGGGGTTCAAGATTCGACTTGCTGTGCTGAGAATGAACCCCCCCCCCCCCAAGCTGCATTGCGGGGCTGCAGATGCCAGCTTAGGAATCCCACGGCGGCCCTTTGCCAGACTCCGTCCCGAGCGATCCTTGACGCAGCTTGCTCTCCCACCCGCCAGGTACGGATACAATGACGTGGTCACCATCCCCGCCGGAGCCACCCACATCCTGATCCGGCAGAACAGCGCCTCATCGTCCGCCAGCGATGGAATTTACTTGGCACTGCGCCGGCGGGACGGCTCTTATGCCCTCAACGGCAACTACATCCTGACGCCCTCCGAGCAGGACGTCCGCCTGCAGGACGGGGCGACCTTGCGCTACAACGGGGCCACCAAGGCCGTGGAGATGATCACGGGCCGGGGGCCGCTGGCGGAGCCCCTCACCCTGCAGGCCTTGGTGGTGACTGACGAGAAGACCCCGCGCCTCAAGTACACCTTCTTTGTGCCCAAGCCACAGAAGAAGCCGTCGAGTCAGTGGCTGAAGCAGAAAGCCCACATCTTACAGGTCCTAAGGAACCGGCGAGGCCGCAAATAGACTCCGGAGCAAGGCGGTCCTCCAAACCTGAGTGGGGGCCGGCGTGGGGAGGGGGGGGCTCCGAGGCGGCCCTTGGCCGTTCCGAAGAGGACAAAGGCACACTGCCTCTGCCACCCTTCCAAGGACCCCCTGCACAGGAAGGACCGCTCACCAGCAGGGCGCCATGCTGGGTCTCGGCTGGACAGCGGCCAGCTCTTCTGCAGCAAATTGTGGACTGCTTTTTGGTCCGCTTGGCACGGCCTGGACATCTGGCGATGCAGGACACTGAGGAGGGGGAGTGGGGGGAGGGAAAAGAGCGTTGCTCGCACAGCCAGACTCGGTGTTGGCTTGGCAGGCTCACCCCGCTTCCCTCCCCGGGGAGAAACGAGACGTTATGGGGTAATAAGCCAGGCTCCAGAAAGGAATCCGGGGTGGGGAGAAGGATGGGGAGGAAAGCGCTTCATCATTCCAGGTTTAAGGGAGACCAGCAGCGGGATGAAGGAGACGGAAGGCAGAAGAGAGCTGGCATCGATTCGGGAAGAACGGGCTTTCCACAAGCCCCCTTCGCTCCTCTGGGGCCGCTCCTCTCAATGGCTAACCACTTCTGAACTTTATTTATTATTGGCTTTTATTTATTCACCCCTCTGGGTACCTTGAGTATGATTGAAGGGTTCGGGTTCGAGCTTTAAAACAAAACCGAGAAGCACAGAACAAAGCCGGCAGCCGTGGGCCCTTGCTGAACACTTGGCAAGTTTACACCACACGTTTTCTGGGCCAGCCAGCAAATGTGCTTGAATCGGTGGCGTCTACCTCAGCCCCCGAGTGCTTCCTCTTTCCCTGCTCTCTGCCCTTCGCGCAGGCAGCTCTCTCCTCGGCCCGCTTGGCTCTCATGGCTTCAGCCAGCCACTGCCAGGCGTGGGATGATTTCCTTCCTTCTCTTGTGGCCGTGACGAGGCACCAGGGAAATTACAGGCCTGGGCTTCTGGGGAAATCCACTCCATCCCGCAGTGGTCGGGCTGAGGAGGATCTTTCTCCCCACGCTGGCCTCTCTCCGCGCTCCCATTACACTGCTGGGGTAAAGCAAGAGCCAGGTCTTCATGGTGTGGCCACGGCTGTGGGGCTGCCCGGTCCCCAGAAGCACGCAAGCAGCGGAAGGCCACGGTGAAGGGTGGCCCTGGGGGACACTGCATGGCCCGGTCACTGGACAGGCCTTTCCGGGGACGCTTCCTGCAGCCTAACAAGGGAGAACAGGGAATCAATAGGGCAAGAATGCAGAAACCAGACAGGGCGCATGCCCCAAACTGCCTCATTCAGTTCCTGGCTCCAAAGAGAAGGTGGGGATTAAGCGGTTGGAGCCGTGCGACTCCTGTTAGGGCCGGCCCCAGCAGACACACCCTGTGTTCAGACAACACCTGCCAGGGTTGACACGGGTCGTGTTGCTGCCTGCGCCCAGCCGCAACAACAAGCCCTGTTGAGCAACCCATGGTTCACAACCCAGGAACAAACCATAGGTTATTTGTGGTGCGCAAGCCATGGCAAATGTTTTGACAGCCTACGCCGATCCACGTGGCCCCAAAGGGCCACTGAAGGCCCGGTCTCACAGCCACTGGCCTCTGATGCCTCCTCCGATTCCAACACAGGTCCCGATGAGGCATCACGACCGTTGCCCGTCCACAAGCTCCAAAGAGCTGTGCAACACCTCCCTCCACCATCGGGATCCCGGGCCGCAACCCATCTCCCTGTCTTCTCTACCCGCTTTTTGGAGGAATATACATGCCAAAGCGGTGCAGGGATTCAGAAACTCCATACTGTGCCGCAAACAGCACCCTTCACAAGTTCCCCTCCTAGGTAACTTACTCTTTGGGATTGCTGCATTTTTAAATACATATCCTGATGGAGAGGGCGAGAAGGAAGAGGCTCTCTAGGTTTTCTGACTTCTGTGAGGGCGGCAGAGCCAGAAAGTCAGGGCAAAGGAAGCCGTCCATTTTATGCCTGCCTTGATTTTCTTGGGACTATGGACTTTGCCTACGCTCGGGTTGAGGCACCCTGAAATTTCCCCCTGGAAGGGGCGAATTTATTTAAAACCTCTGTAGAACCAGAGGGACCCCTCCTCTGAGAGAGGGTCTTCCCCCCCTCCAACAGCTACACAGCCAAGAGGCTGAAGCTGGAGGTTAGTAATTTAATTAAATTATAATTTAAAGAAGCGCAACAAAATGGCTTATTGGACCCGGGGCGAGTCCCCCGGGCCAAAGGGAGGGTTTTTATACTGATTTTATATAAGCGATACTTTAAATATTAATTATTGTGGCAAACCTGGCATTTTTCATTTGTTTTTAAAATAATAAAACTTCTGACAGGTTATTTAATGCTATTTATAAATCTGCTGTGTGCTGTGTGGTCCTTTCTGTGTATGACACTTCTCTCTCTGGGATCTGAGGCTTCTGCAGAGGCACAGGAGGGGAGGGGCACAAGGGGCCAGAAGGGAGCTGGGGGGCCAATGTTGCTGCCCCTACAGGCCTGGCTACTGGCCCCCCAGGCAGGACAGCCCGGCCAATTACCCGCAGTGACAAGAAGCACAGAGATTTAGGGTGGGAGGGCTCCTCGGAGGTCATCCAGTCCAAGCCCCTTCTCCAGCCAGGGGTCTTGACCTTGCTGAACCCTCAAGAAGTGATGAAACGTTGGGCCCAGTTCAAAGTGCCAGGAGAGGAAGGAAGGGGACGAGAGGGTGCTGTGCGGGGAAGGAGGCAGAGAGGAGATTTCAGCCTGGAAAAGTTTGGGGTGGGTAGGATATGTTTGTATTGGAAGATTAATCTTCCCTTGGATTTTCATAAGGGGAAGGTTTCCCCTTGACATTAAGTCCAGTCATGCCTGACTCTAACGGGCGGTGCTCCTCTCAGTTTCCTAGCCGAGGGAGCCAGCGCTTGTCCGCAGACAGTCTCTGTGGTCGTGTGGCCAGCATGACTAAACACCAAAGTGCACGGAACGCTGCTACCTGCCCACCAAAGTGGTACCTTTTATCTCCTTGCATTTGCATGCTTTCGAACTGCAAGGTTGGCAGGAGCTGGACGGAGCAACGGGAACTCCCCCCGTCGTGCAGATTCGAACCGGCGGCCTTTCGATCAACCAGCCCAGCAGCACAGCGGATTAAACCACTGCGCCACCTGTTTAATGATAACAGAAGCAATGTCATTTGGAGCTCAACAAACCAGAAGGCCCAGCTGTGGTCTGAGGAACAGGGCGCCTTCCACAGCTGGCTCTTCGCTGGAGGGCTGGCTGCCCTTCCTCTCTGAGTGGACCTTCAAAGGGCTTAGATGACAGGATTAACATCTCCCAGCATGCCCTATGAATGCTAGGCCAGGAGCATTCTGGGGGAATTCACAGGCAGGACTGTTGAAGCATGCTTATTAAATTTATACCCCGCTTTTTCCCTCCAAGGAACGCCGGGTGGCTTCCATGCTTCCTCCCTTTTCTGTTTGATCCTCATGACAACCCAGCTAAGGCAGTTAAGGCCAGCGAGTGGCCAAAAAGGGGCCCTGCCAGGCCCTCCCGGCGGCCCGGAGATGGCCTGCCCCCACCTCCGCACGGAGCGGCTGGCGATCCCGGCCTTGCACCGTGTGAAGATCCGCTGCAGCAGCCCCCACACGACAGCTGCTTTTCTTACCCGCCAGGAGCAGCCCACATAAGCCGGGCGCGTTCGTCCCGGAGCGGAGGAAGACCCCGGGGCCGGAGAAGAGGCAGGACCACTGCCGCGTCCCCTGCTCCTCCAGGCACGCCCCCCTCCTCCTCAGATCTCCTTTCCAGACAGCCGCCCTCCCTCCCTCCGCAACGGCTTTCTCTGACTCATCCGGCCCGGCTCCAGGTCTCCCAGCCTCCTCGCAAGGATCGGATTCCGCCAGCCCGCAAGGCGAGCTGCAATTTCCATTCGCGGTCCTGCAAAGGGGGGATGCCGGGATGGGGGCTGGGGTGCTGCAGCCCTTCGGCCGTTTGGAGCTGCGAGGAGTGGGGGGGGGCACAGCTGTGCACATGGCGGATGAGTCATGCACGCAAAAGCGGCAGTCGCAGGCACAAGTCCGCCGGCGAGCAAAGCAACGGATTCACATGCAGGATCCCTTCAGCAGCGCACTTCGCAGAGACACGGACCAAGCGATGTCCCGCTCTGTTAATGCCGCACAGGACTTGGACAGGGTCCGGCTCGCCAGCATTCCCTGAAGGACGCCTATTTCCTGTAAAAATGCCTTATGGACCAGCCGGAATTCACGGCAGCCCCTCCACGGGAAAATGCTCGGCTCCCCCAGCAGCCCCAGGGGCACTGCAGTTCTCAGGTGGCACTTGTGCGTGTGTGAACAGGCACACCAGATCCATCCCCCGGGCTGCGTGTGCCCCGTTCCTTCGCCTGAAGACAGCTTTGCACTACATGCCAACGGGCCCCGTCGCCCTTCCCCAAAATACCAGTGTACATTCACAATCAAGGTAAGCCAGGATTACTTCCCGAGAAGCTCGGCTGCTTCGATCTCCTTCCCAGACAGTCACCCTCCTCTGTGGATCTCTGTGACTCATCGCAGCCCTGGCTGGGGTGGGCAGACTTTGGGGCTGTGCGATCCCACTCTGCAGTGTGGGGTTTGGCCAGAGAGTCCGGGGTTCTGCCACCTGGCGCCAGCGCTGACAGAGCAGCTTGGGAGAAGAGGACACGAGAGAGAGCAGGACCCCTCAAGAGCTGCCCGAGGACTCTCCCGACATCGGAGTGGAGCTTGACTTGATCCTTGTGTGCCTTTGCTCAGTTGCACAAGGATCCCCCCACCCCCCGCTGCCCCCGCCACTCCCCAGCTTGCTTCAGGAATCACATTCGAGGGTTTGCTGTCACGGCCCCTAAATGATGATCAACTGCAGATCGCTCAGAAGTGAGCGCTACAGTGGCAAGCCACACACAAGCCGAACATCACATAACACAAGAATTTTGCTCACAGCCAGTTTCTCACCTTGAAGGGCAAAGAGTCTGGAAGGTGAGTCAGAGCATAAAAGGGACCCAAGCAGTGGAAGAACGCAAGAGCAGTGCTGTCGGTTCAGAAAACGAGTCCTTTCTAGGCCTGGTCACACAGCGGCCCACCAGCTAAGCAGCCAAAGGAACTCACAAGCAGGGCATGAGTGCAAGAACACTCAGCGACCCATGTGCCCCAGCAGCTGGTGTGCCAAGGCATACTGCCTCTGGCATGGAGCAGTGCATGTCCAATGTTCTCTACCAAATTTGAGGGTCAGGGTTCTGGGGGTCCATTTGCCCTCTCTCTTGGACTGGCGAACTAAGCATAGTCTGAATCTATTCCCAGCAGAGAATTTACCTTTACAGATGGAAACAAAGGAAAAATATTGTGTTTAAGAAAGAAGGTGTGGTGTATACTTTGGAAGTTGAGTAACAGGAAGCCTAGACTTCTCATTTAGATGCTCTTCCTCCAGTTTTTTTTTTAATTAGACACTTGCAGAAACAAGGACCAGAGGCCTGCTTTATCAAATAAAAACAGAGCTAGAACAGCGAGAAAAATAAAAGCAAAGGTTCTGTTCAAGTTGTTGGATTCCTCACTTCCTGGCACCCTCTTGGAAGCATCCAAAAGCCACCGCAGTGCAATCCACACAGAATGGATATGCCCAAGCATATCCCTTGAGACAGACCACGTGGCGGTCGGCCAGCGCAGAAAGCGTCCAATGCAATCAGCCGTAAGAAGTGGGGCGTGCACTCATTCCACATCCACACTAGAAAATGTCCGTGGGGAGCAGAGGGTTCCCCAAGACCACAGCCTTCTCCTATTGCACCTTTGCATTGGGGGCCGTCTAGACCTTTGTCTGAAGGTAGAAAATGATCAGCGCTAAATCCCACACACATTCTTGTCCCCACTGCACCCCACCCCCTCGATTTATTTTGCGGCAAGCTCTACTGCATGAAAACCTGTTTGCCCAGTCTGAGCGAAGCCACCTGATTTAAAAGAAAACAACCGCAGGGCTAGTGAGCTGGGAAAGAGTGACTCAAGCACAAACCTGAGGGCATGAACACACCCACACACACCTCGATAAGGACCAGTGAAGGTTAAAGCCAAAGGGGGAAGGACTTAGCGCTGCCTCTCCCCAACAGATACCCGCTGGTTTGGATGACGCATCTGGATGCAGCTAGCCAGGGAAAACTGGCATAGTGTTGGACAGCTGCACGGGAGCTACGCACAGGAAGGCCTCAACCGCAGGGAGAAAAAGGGCACACTCAAGCGCAGTTGTGAACAGGCTGAGAACAGTTAATTCCTGAATCGGCACCCTTTCCCTGGAGGTCCCCTCCTTGCCCTCCTCCCTTCCGGGAACCAACCTGCAGCCCAAGGAAAGGCATCTGACAGCGATTAATGGACTGAGGCCAGGGCAAAAGCAGACCATCCTGGAGGGGCAGGGAAGGGAGACTCCACCACAGACCATCTGTGACCCCCAAAGCCCTGCCAGGCTGGTGCTGGCCAAGGAAAGCAGGCCCTAAATGGGTAGAAGCGACATTTGCGAACAAGAAATATGTTTTGTTTATATTTAATTCAAGCCTTTTGTAGCGAGCATCTTCTGAGAAGAGGGATCCTTTCTCCCTCTGAGAATGCTCCTGGGCCATGCTTGCTGTTTGCAGCAGTGCCTTCCATTAATCCGCGTAGTGCAGGCTACAGACCATCACCCACCCAGCTCCGAGCACCACTTTATTCTGTGCGGTGGCAGCTGGCAACAATGAGCAGGGCCTTTTTGGTGGTGACACCTCCCTTCAGGAATTCTCTTCCCCAGTCCCCTCTACTAAGGGCCAAGGTGACACTGCAAAGGCCGTTTCATTCCTGCTGGGCCTCCAAGGGCATTTGGTTTGAATGGCCCTGCTAAGGAGCTATTTTACATCCTGAGTCTTGTTTCGGAATCCCTGTCCTCCCCCACCGTGGAAGAATCTTGTTAAATAAATAAAATAAATACAATACAAAATGAGGGTGTGAGTATGGGGGAAATGCTGATAACACACCGCACAGGAGAAAGCGCTACTACTACAGGTACCAGAACCCACGTAGGTTTTACTTTCTGTGCTTTTGAAGGCTCAAAGCCATGCATGTTTGGCTAGGGAAACGTCTTTCGGCTAAGCTGGCTGCAGAACGCTAAGGAGCTGAAGGGGTTCCCCCTGCCCCCGTCGAACCATACATAGGATCGTACCCCGAGAGTTCCACTTCCCCATGGCCAGGCAAAGCACTGAAAGCAGAAGCCTCCCAATGAAGATGGAAAACCCCAAATACGCAGCTGTCCTATCCCCACCCCAATGCAGCCAGCGTTCCTTCTGAGCGGGTTTTCTACACAACAGAGAAAAAGCTCGGGGGCGGGGAGGGGGGGACACACACACCAAAATACAAAAGGGGCCGTACCCGCAGCAAGCCAGCGCTGCGCACGAAAGGGCACAACGGCCTGCCCTTCGTGGCCTCTCCGCGCTCTGTCTGGGGACAAGAGACGTGCCGACTGCACTTCCCAAAGTCCCCAGGCTGCAAGTCACGGGCCTGCTCTGCAGCAATGGAGGAGACCGCAGTGGGCTGCCCAGGGCGCGCCCGGCCCTGCTCACCAGAACCCTCACATTGTGCCTGTACAGAGAGCCAGCGGGCTGGAGGCCGAAGCGAGCGGACAGGGGAAGCATCCCCGTCCGCCAGTTTCCACACCTCTCTTTCTGGGGAGACGCACCCAGGGGGATGAACATCGGCCGAGAGCCTCCGCACACAGTTCCCCAGAGAAGCAGAGCAACTCGCCAAGGCTGCACGGACAGCTGCAACGAGGCAACGAGCACCTGCGTGTTCCTTGCTCTGGGACGGGGGCGAGGCTGGCCTCCCCGGAGGACCCGGTCCAAACGCGCGGTGTGATGAGGCTTCGGAAGCAAGGGCGGCTTGAGCTGGGCTCAGCCCACACAACTGGGGCCAGGGAGGCCACCTCTCGGAGCTGTTTCTCACAGGCCCCGTACTCACTGGTTCAGGGTCTCCACAAAGCGCTTGCCGTGGTCCCCAGCACGACGCCGAGGCGTGGGCAGGCCGGAGCCCGACGGGTGGGGCCCGCCGCTCGCCGCCTTGCCGAGATGGGAGCGAGCACTTATCGCAGCGGGAGACAGGATTTCAAGCACTTATGGGATGCCGGCGCTGCTCCAGGATTCCAGAGAAGGATGCAATCCAGGGCCGCAGGTTCCAGGAGGCGAAAGAGAACCCTTGTGCTTCCGTCGAGGAAGGGGAGGGAGACAGGGAGCGCGCCCACGAGCAAGACGAGGAGGCAGGCGTGCCCTGGCAGCAGGCGGCAACGCAACCAAGTCACACGTCATAGTTGGGCAAGTAGCTGTAGGAAGGCCCGCTGGCTGAAGGGGAGCTGCAGTTGCAAGGGAAGAACCAGCAGATCATGAAGCCTGGAAGGAGAGGAGGAAGAGGCGGTTGCAGGAGCCCCTCAGGAGCGGAAGGCACCTGCCCGGCCCGTGCCCGTCGGCCGCCTCACCCACGTACCTCGGCCGAACACCTCCCGCAGGAGGGCAAGCTTGGGCTTCCGCGTGTGCGTCACCTCCCGGTGGGCCTCTTTCAGGAGCCGGTTCCGGAGCTGCTCGATCGGGGTCTCGTCCGTGATGATGGAGACCAGCTGGGAGACGAGACACACAGAACCGGGAAGGGATGTGAGAAGCGCAGCGGGGCTCGTGGCCGACGGTGGCCCGACAAAAATGCCGTCCCAGGCGAATCGGCGTCTCGGTTTCTTAGGCCCGCAGCAGGTGCCTAGGAAAGGCTGGGGCCTTGCCCAGCAGCCCCCCGCCCTCCTCTGCCCTGCAAATGACACCCCATTGCTAGAGGCAAACTGCAGCCACGAGGGACGCAATGGAAGGCAGGGCCCCTTCTCAGAGGGGGGGAAAACGTCACTTTGCATGCAGAACGCTCCCAAGTTCAGCCTCTAAGAACTCTTGCCCAAAGATGAAAGTGAGTCGTGGGTGGGAAAGACTCTTCCTGCATCCCAGGCTTCTGCGGGAAGCTGCTCTTGCACCCCAAATGGCAGATCCCACCGTAAACAAAGATCGGGCCCAGTGGGCTGTAATTCCGCCCGACAGCTTGGTGTTCCTAGAAGGCCGTTCCCTAAATAGGGGAGGGCAGGAGCCCCGAACTCAGCCTGAAGAAGGCTGCAATCCTGCATTTCCAGCCAGAGAACAACCCCTGCTTCAGACTCTGCAGAGTTCCTGTGGGCAGGGATAGACAGCCCCAGGCTAGAGAGACCGAAGCCGCATGAGGCAGCTGCACCAGCGGGTCGTCTTGGCCAGCGCCGATGAGTCACCGGCACAGTTTCTCTCCCGACACTTGGGGATTTGGGTTTGATGTTTAAATGAAAAGGGCCGATGGGGAAAAGCCAAAGAATTTTTGGTGATTGGCAAAGACAACTCACCCCCACCCCCCCAAACACATGCGCACAACCACCAAAACACTGGTGGGGAACTAGGAGTCCCATCATCCTCACTGGAGCTGTGAGCGGCTCCAATCCAAGGACACCTGGAGGATCGCTGGTACCCAACCGCTCGGTCCGAAGACTGACCTGGTCGTAGAATATGACGGTAACGAAGAGCCCAAAGATGATGGATTCTACCAGCAGGATGATGCGGTGAGCACTGGCCGAAGAAAAGGGGGAAAGCAGTCAGTCTGCTAGCTAAGCTGGTGGCCACCCCATGGTCTGGTGCTTCTTACATCACGTCCCAAGTAACAAGTCATTCCAAGACAGGGGCCAAAACAGCCAGACACCCTCGGCTTGGCCCCCGGAGAAACAGGGCGGGAGGCGGCCTGCTTTTCTTCTTCTTTTCTCCCTAAGAAGAAGGGCTTGAACCTCTGATGCACATCCACGCACACACATGCAAAACCAAGATGGGGGACTCGGAATATCAGGAGATCCGGTCCTCAGAGCCTCTCTCCCTGTCTCCCGAGCACAAACAAGCGTGCAAGACAGAATCCCGGAGCGTCGCATTATTTGTTTGTGCACACAGAAAAGGGTTGTGCCCAGTTTCTTCCACACAGGATGCCCCAGGTGCCAGCAGGAAGGGACAGAGGAGGCGGCGCTAGCTGGGTGAAGCAGCGACCGGTTTGAGAGCCGGCGTGTCACAGTGGTGAAGCGCGCAGGACGAGGGTATGGTCCCCACCCCGCCACGGAGCCCACTGGGGGACCTGGGGCCAGTCTCGGACTCTCAGCCCAACCTACCTCACAGGGCTGTCGTTGTGGGGAGAAGGCTGAGAGCGGCAGGAGGAGAATGATGCCAGCTCTCTGAATTCTTTGTTGTAAAAAAAAAGAAAAGAAATGCGGGCTATAAATCTAAGGGGCAAAGCCCTGCGGCAGGCATTTATTTCCCAGGGAGCATCTGGTGCGGCTGTTGCACAGAGGCTGGCTCGGAGCGCCCCCCCCTCCCCCCCCCCCAGCCTGGTTCCCATGCTCCAGTTGTTCTTGGCACGGACTGTGTGGCACGGCGGTTCCCTTTCTTCTTCCTTTCTAACTTTGCAAAGCCTGGGGAATTCAGAGCCTCTGCAGGCCCTACACACACACACACACTCACTCACTCACTCCACACAGACACTCTTCTGCTTGGGACTGGTGGTGGTGCTTCTTTTTTAAACTTTTGGTAGTTTAATTCCGCGGTGGGAGGAAGCCGTGGACACTCACGTTTGGATTCTGCCGCCGCCGGAAACGCCACCTCCGGAGGCCTCTGCCTTCCCCACTGAGCTCTTGTCCGCGGGCCAAAGCCAGGTGGTCAAGACCAGCCCCATGGCGTACAGGCTGGCCAAGCCTGTGGCCAGGAGAATTAGGTCAGGAAAGGCCAGGAAGCGGGGAGGGGGAGGCAGAAACAAAACAGGGAAAAAGCGCATCAGCCCAGCTGCACACATACATCATCTCCCGGAGTCACTGGTCACACATGCCCAAGTGTGGTCAGGATGATACTACGGACGCCCACTGAAGAAAGGGGGTGTCCTGTGGACGCTTCCGATGCCTTAGAAGGCAGATTTTAGTAAGTTTCTAGTCCTTGTTGTCACAGGCATCAGCTTGAACAACGGGAATGAGGGATAAAGCCCCTGCATAAAAAGGAGAAGTTTTCAGGAAGGGGAAAGGTGGTGTCGTGTGGATTAGAAGGGTGTGCAGGGCTTTGCAGGGGGAGGGGGGCTGTGCACGGAGCTCCCAAGAAGTCAAAGACGCAGCATGGTCTCTCCCATGATCTCGAAGGGGCTTTGCCAAAGGGGCCCTCATATCCCAGAGCGTACGGAGTGCAAAACAGAAGGGTGGCTTAGGAAAACCGTCACTCTTCTGTGCGGGGGCACAGATTGCCGCCACCCCCACAAGCGTCTCCGGAATGGAATTCGGTCCCCGGCTGAAGAGCCTTCTGCAGCCCCTGCTCTGCTGGGTGGGGGCGGGAAAGCCGGAGTTGAGAGGGGCTATAAAGGGGTGAGGCAGGCCTTTGGGAAAGCAGGACGGCCTGTGCCGCAGCCCTCGCAGGCGGCACACGTACCCCAGGCGGCTGGGGGCCAGGAAGGCACACGGCCTTGGCAAACGGGGACGCCCAGCTCTCGGCGGAACCAGACATGAATCGAACCTAATTGCGGGTTGCGCCCAAAGGGAGCCTGGGCCTGGAGCACGTGCCCAGCGCAAGAGCAACCTCCAGTGGGGAAAGTCGGCAAGCGCCGCTCTGGTTTGGGGGAGCACACAAAGGCGGCATCTTGCCGGTCTCGCCGGACTGGCTCTGGCCGGCACAGCGCCACGCGGTCTCCGGAGGCCTTCGGCGTGGCTTCGGGGAAGCGTGAGGGCAGCTCAGGCAAAAGAACCAGCTGCAGATTGTTTCTGAAGGCGAATGCCCAGGCCAAAGCGGCTGTGGCCGCAGCACAGACAATCCCTGTGGGGACACACGCCTGCCCTGTTTGAGGAGCAGGGACCTGGGTGCTCTCTGCCCCCACCAACGAATTCCCCGTTCTCTGCCGACGTCACTACAGTCCTCACAGCTGGGAACGTGAGCTTTCTGAGCAAGCGGTACCAAGGTGCGAGCATCCGTGTTGGTCATGCAGAGGATTTCTGTGGTTCTGGTCTTCAGCAGACGGGAAATACCCATCCGTGCTGCAAAAGACCCGCTCCTGCTAGGACTGGTTTGCTGGGAAAGACCAGGAGAGCATTTCCGAACTCTCTCGGAGTGTGGCTGTGGGTGTAACTTTTTCAACATACCCGTGTAGAAGAGAAACTGGATGAAATATTTCTGATTGAGTTCCCCGACACAGTTGTTGATCCTATGAAGAGAGGGTGTGCACGTGTTAAAAGGAAAACCCAACACAATAGATTGGGCTAAATATAAAGACGGTCGCTTGCCCCAGTCCCCAGAGGGGAGGAGGAAGCTGAAGTGATCAAATAGATTTCATTTCCTCACTAGGCCACCTCAGAGCCAACTGCTAAAGCTCTCTGAGCAGTTCCCCAAAAGTACAATCCAAAAATACAAAGTAACAAAATATAAAATAACACACATCTTAAAAGAAGTTAAAATCACTAAAAACGGTTGCCATCAGATAAAGCAACTGACACTGAGACATCATCCGGCGCCTCGGAGGAGGGGGAAGCCTTAACCTGGTGCCAGAAGGCCAACAGGGCTGGCACGAAGCTGGCCTCCCCAGGAAGCACATTCCACAGTCAGGGGGCCACTACCAAAAAGACCCCCTCCTGTTGCTTTGGGGAATGGCTGAGGAAGCCTCCGCCCTTGTCCAAAGCCGAGTGCCAATGGCCTCCCCTAACATCGCCGCTTCAGTCCAAGGAGTGTCCTCCGCCACCCTGTGGCCGGGGACAGCTGGGTCCTCACCAGGGGCAATGATGATCCATGCGGCGCACACAGCGGTGGCAGATGCGGCAATGGTGCGCCCGGGGCGGGCGGTAAGTCTCACAGCGGTTACACACGGTCCAGTCCTCATTATTCTGGGAAGGCAGAGAAGAGGAGGATGGTGGGTGAACCAGAGGAAACACACAACCCGCAAGATTGTGGGAGGCCGGGGTGGAGAAGGGAACACCTCGCACCTACCACCTGTCCTAGGGCAGGTGGAGGGTTCACCAATCTCCCTAGCCAGCCAGCGCCTGACTATGGTCAGGACTGTACCACTGCAGGCAGTATCTTACTTTCCTGACTGTTCAGGCCAGGACTGGCACCAATTCCGAAGGAAATCTGAGCAAGGTACTCTGAG
Organism: Varanus komodoensis; assembly: GCF_004798865.1. NCBI lineage: Eukaryota > Metazoa > Chordata > Lepidosauria > Squamata > Varanidae > Varanus > Varanus komodoensis. The sequence goes on along the minus strand of NW_025336157.1, from coordinate 3,632,125 downwards.
AAGGTTTTTTCAAAATCGTCCTCTTTTCTGTACAACTTTCGCCCTATATTAGGGTTCAGGGTGTGAAACAGGGTAGGGTTAGAAAAATCAGGTGTCCTGGTAAGATTTTGATGGTTGCAATCTGCTTAAAAGGGGCAGAAATGCTGAGCTGTGCAGAAAAAGCTCCTCAAGGACGGATTTCTTAAAATCACCCTTTTTTCAATGGAGCTTTCCCCCTATATTAGGGTTAGGCATGTGCACCTCGGTAGGGTTAGGGTTCGGAAAACTAGGTGTCCTGGCATGATTTCAATGGTTGGAATGTGTTCAAAAGGGGAAGAAATGATGAGCTGTGCAGAAAAAGCTACACAAGGGAGGCTTTTTCAAAATCACCCTCATTTCAGTGGAACTTTTGCCCTATATTAAGGTTAGGGGAGTGCACCAGGGTAGGGTTAGGGTTAGGAAAACTAGGTGTCCTGGCATGGTTTTGATGGTTGGAATGTGTTTAGGGTGGGCAGAGATGATGAGCAGTGGAGAAAAAGCTACTCAAGGAAGGCTTTTTCAAAATCGCCTTACTTTCAGTGGAACTTCAGCCCTATATTAGGGTTTGGGGTGTGCACCAGGGTAGGGTTAGGCTTAGGAAAACTTGGTGTCCTGGCATGGTTTTGATGGTTGGAATGTGTTTAGGGTGGGCACAGATGATGAGCAGTGCAGAAAAAGCTACTCAAGGAAGGCTTTTTCAATATCGCCTTACTTTCAGTGGAACTTCAGCCCTATATTAGGGTTAGGGGTGTGCACCAGGGTAGGGTTAGGGTTAGGAAAACCTGGTGTCCTGGCATGGTTTTGATGGTTGGAATGTGTTTAGGGTGGGGAGAGATGATGAGCAGTGCAGAAAAAGCTCCTCAAGGAAGGCTTTTTCAAAATCGCCTTACTTTCAGTGGAACTTCAGCCCTATATTAGGGTTAGGGGTGTGCACCAGGGTAGGGTTAGGGTTAGGAAAACCTGGTGTCCTGGCATGGTTTTGATGGTTGGAATGTGTTTAGGATGGGGAGAGATGATGAGCAGTGCAGAAAAAGCTACTCAAGGAAGGCTTTTTCAAAATCGCCTTACTTTCAGTGGAACTTCAGCCCTATATTAGGGTTAGGGGTGTGCACCAGGGTAGGG